>NC_071270.1:25565051-25575051 GCF_023375685.1 Ictalurus furcatus
TGGGATGGTCATGGCAGGACCTTGATTTTGTGGTCAGTAAACCATTTTTGTGTTGATTTTGATGATGTTTTGGATCATTGTCCTGCTGGAAGATCCAACCACGGCCCATTTGAAGCTTTCTGGCAGAGGCGGTCAGGTTTTCATTTAATATCTGTTGATATTTGATGGAGTCCATGATGCCATGTATCCTAACAAAATGTCCAGGTCCTCTGGCAGAAAAACAGTCCCAAAACATTAAAGATCCACCTCCATATTTAACCGTGGGCATGAGGGACTTTTCATACGGCTACCTCTCTGTGTGCTCCAAAACCTCCTCTGGTGTTTATTACCAAAAAGCTCTATTTTGGTTTCATCTGACCATAGAACCCGATCCCATTTGAAGTTCCAGTAGTGTCGGCACACTGAAGACGCTCGAGTTTGTTTTTGGATGAGAGTAGAGGCTTTTTTTCAATAACCTGGGTGCATAAGTATGCACACCCTTTTATAACTGGGGATGTGGCTATGTTAAAAGAACGAACCGATCACATTCAATTTCAAGTTCAAAAGTAATCGTCATACAGCTGTCATAATACAATGAAATTATTCAGATTAACCCCAAATAATGACCAGCTGTTTCTGTAGGATTTTCTTCACATCTTCTCGGTTTCATCTGACTACTGAAGCCATGGCCTGCAAAGAGCTGGCAAAGCCTGTACGGGGTCTCACTTGTCTAAAGGAAACGATCAGGAGAGGGGTATAAAAGAATGTTCAAAACATTAGATGTACCATGGAGCACTGCGAAAGCCATCTTCAACAAGTGGAGAAAATGGAGCACCGCAGTGACATCACTAAGTACAGGACGTCACTCCAAAATTTAGAAAAGGACAAGATAAAAACGTACCAGGGAGGCTGTCAAGAGACCAACAGCAACATTAAAGGAGCTGCAGGAACATCTGAGACGTACTGATTACTCTCTGCACGTGACAACAATCTCTTATATTCTTCACGTGTCTGGGCTACGGGGTAGGTTGGCTAGACGGAAGCCCTTTCTCACAAAAAACATCCAAGCCTCCAAACTAAATCCCCCCAAACCATGTGGCAAAATGTGTTCTGGTCTGACGAGACCAATTCCAAACGGTGTAACAATTCCATAATTCCAAAAGGTATGATTGGTGCAAAATAATCACCAAAAGAACACCATGAAGCATGGTGGTGGCAGCTTCATACTTTAGAGCTGCGTTTCTTCAGCCAGAACTGGGGGTTTTTATCAAAGTGGAGGGAACATAATTTGGACCTGACCTAATTTACCTTAGTGTCATTCTTTTACTTCAAAAAAATTTTACCAGGGGTGTGTAGACTTTTTATATCCACTGTTATCACCACATAAAATCCTCAGTGAAACATCCCTGAAAAGTAAAGCAAACAATAAGACTAAAGGACATAGGGTTATTTCTATGGAATATTGATATGAAACGATGAGTCGCCAGAGATAAAGTTCCAGGTTTATCTCTGTTGCAACTGTTACAAAGCATTACAAAGCACTGATACTGGAGACTCCTTCCATAAAGGTTAAACAAACACATTTCTCCTTACAGAAAAATCATCAACGAACCATAACAACCTTACACATTTTTTCATCTGGAGCGTCCGCTATACAAGCCCCTGTGAATGAGCTGTTTCTATAGAAACAGTTTTTGAGAAGCTAATGTATGCTAAATATTAGTTTCTATATAAATAAACACCTTCTGACCAATCAGAACCGAGCATTCATAAGTACTGTTCAGATAAAAGTGTTACTCACTGGTTTACTTAACAGCTGGATGATTGTGATTGCCATATGGTTTATCTACTGTATTCTACTTCAACTTACTTAAATCCATTAACACACACACACACACACACTTGATGTGAAAAGACTAGGTCAGCATAGCGACAGACAGATGGCGCGCATCAGAATCAGGAAAAGGAAATAGCTAGCTCCACCCACAAACTCTGAGATATATCAAGCATGTTGCTTAATCCGTAGTGATAATAATACAAATACAAAACATAAAGAGATGATAAACCTGACGGAGGATAAAAAGAGGTTTAGAAAACACTTACAGAACTTTGAGGCTATAAAAATCCTCCCGCGTGGCTTATTTAATCTGAACGGAGGACGATAACGTTTCTATCGCAGTCAACAGTCAACCTTTGGCATTTCGCTATACGGTATATTAGGCTAATCTTATAACAGGTGGCCAAGCAGGCTAAAAAAAAAATACACTTATACGCACAATTCTCATTAAAAATCATATTAATCGTAATCTTTATCCACCAAAGCAGCTGCTGATCATGGGATTGGGTTCATTATTTTAGCCAGCGGATGTTTTTTACACTCCGTGTTCTTGAGCTCGTAAGTCAGGAATTGTTTATCGCAGGAGGAATACGGTGAAGATACTGTTAGAAACATTAAGTATCAGCAAAAATAAATAAATAATCCTCATTTTGAAAATGCATAAATGTTCGGCATCGCGTTTAAAACACACTCCTGGTCATATTCAATCGATCAAGAAGTCGGCGTTATTATTATTATTATTATTATTATTATTATTATTATTATTAAACCACTAGGGTTAGGCTTGATTACAAGGCGTCTCGTCATAACGGCAAAAAAGGCAATACTATATGTGATTGCTACCTTTGTGTTTCGAGTGTTTCAAGTACACAATACTGTCGTGTTCCTTCTGCATATCGAGCCCTGTTAACAGAAAAAAAGCTTATTTTATTCTCGCCTTTCGCCAGCACTGTCATTCAAACCACACCGTTCTGTCAGCTGGCCTTTTTGTGTAATCCGTACGCTATAAAGCCAAAGGTAGTTGCAGCCCCGCGTTTGGCCTGTGAATACTGCGTTTGGTTTTAAAAAGGATAAACCACCTTGAAGACTAGAGAGCTGTCTATGGGAGAAAAGCAAGCCGTTTTGAAACTGAAAAAAAAAAGAGACTTCATTTTGATCATCTGCTATCAAACGAGATCTCGGTGGCCACGTAGTATTTCTAATCGTGACGCAAATACTATTAAATTGATGATAAAAAACCTTTTCTGAACACATTTCCACGAGAGCTCCATGTTATTCACGCAGCTCACCCGCCAGCCGATTGAATGATTTCACGGGTGGTTCAAATGGTGACCAAATTCACATTTATAACACTGTTATGAAGCACTACGTACATGTTTTCCAGCTGTACATAGTGTCATGAATGTGCTATTAATACAACAAACGAATGTCTAGGGTGTACCCCGCCCTCGTGCCCTATGCTCCCTGGGATAGGCTCCAGGTTCCCTGTGACCCTGAAAAAGGATAAAGCGGTATAGAAGATGGATGGATGGATGGTGACACATGGAGGAGTTTCCACCGCACTGGAGTTTCCACGTTTGATAGCGTGCACTTACGATCATTTGAACTTGTGGGGAGGGGAGGGGGGGGGGGGGGATTGGGGGAGGGGGGTAAATCAGCTGTAAATCCTTCTCATGGCTGAACAAACACCACACAGCTGTCTGTTCAGTTTGCTAAAGAATCCCTTCTACTGACTTTCACTTAAGCGCTTCAGCCTGTGGTTTGTTTTTTAGCATCCCCAGGAGCGACGTGCTTTTTAGAACAAACGCCTCGCGTCTTCGCCCGAGGGACAGTCTCTGACTGAGAGAAGACAACACAGAGGGTGACTCCTTCAGTCACTTCACGTTGTCTGGGCGCTGGGTAAATATTTGTGAACGCATGAAAAGAGCTTGGAATCACATTTTAATGTCGGAGTGAAAAAAATAAACAGGTTCCTGAGTTCAGTGCGAAATGGAGAAAAAAAAATGCGCTAACGTCAACTCTGACTGAGAGCTTCATGAATCACCGAGATGTAAGAGACGAGCGAAGAGGCACACACAAGTCATTACAGAAGATGGATCGATGGTGAAGGTAAACCTGAGAGGCGCATAGTAGAGGCACTGCTAAAGTGTGCATGTGTGTGTGTGTGTGTGTGTGTGTGTGTATGTGTGTGTGTGTGTTAACACAATCACAAAAGATTTCCCTTGAATAATGAAAACAGGTCCAATGTCAAAACCTCTCTTACTGAATAATCACCTGTATTTTACACAGGGTTGTGTGAATAATACGTGAGGTCATGTGCTGAAGCAATAAGCAAACACATGAAACTTCATGTGGACAATTTGGGACCATATGTGAAAATAAACTAATCCTGAGGTAAAAAAAAAAAAAAAAAAAAAAATCGCATGGGAAAAAAATCGTGTGAAAAAAATGAATCATGTGGGGAAAAAATCACATGTGAAAGATGAATCGTAATAATCACGTGAAAAATGAATCACGTAAACAAAAGAACATGAAAATGAATCAAGGGGGGGAAATCACGTGAGAAAAGAATGATGTGGAAAAAAGCACATGAAAAATGAATCGTTAAAAAAATCACAAAAATGAATCATGTAAAAAAAAATCACATAAATGAATCATGTGGGGGAAAATCATGTGAAAAATGAATCCTATGGGGAAAATCACGTGAAAAATTAATCATGTGGGGGGGAAATCACGTGAAAAAAAGAATGATGTGTGAAAAAATCATGTGAAAAAGGACTCATGTTGGGGGGGGGGATCGCGTGAAAAATGAATCGTGGGGAAAATCATGGAAAATGAATCATGAAAGAAAAAAAATCACATGAAAATAAATGAATCATGGGGGAAGGGTAAATCTCATGAAAAATAATGAAAAAAGAACGTACGGGATTTTTTCATTTAAAAAATCATATGAAAATAAATGAATCATAGAAGAATAAAATCATGTGAAAAATGTATCGTGACCTACAGTGCGTCCGGAAAGTATTCACAGCGCTTCACTTTCTCCACATTTTGTTGTGTTACAGCTTTATTCCAAAATGGATTCAATTCATTATTTTCCTCAAAATTCTACAAACAACACCCCATCATGACAATGTGAAAGAAGTTTGTTTGAAATCTTTGCAAATTTATTAAAAATAAAAAACAAAAAAAGCACATGGACATAAGTATTCACAGCCGTTGCTCAATACTTTGTTGAAGCACCTTCAGCACCAATTACAGCCTCAAGTCTTTTTGAGAATGATGCTACAAGCTTGCACACCTATTTTTGGGCAGTTTCTCCCTTTCTTCTTTGCGGAACCTCTCAAGCTCCATCAGGTTGGATGGGGAGCGTCGGTGCACAGCCATTTTCAGATCTCTCCAGAGATGTTCAATCGGGTTCAAGTCTGGGCTCTGGCTGGGCCACTCAAGGACATTCACAGAGGTGTCCTGGAGCCACTCCTTTGTTATCTTGGCTGTGTGCTTAGGATCGTTGTCCTGTTGGAAGATGAACCTTCACCCCAGTCTGAAGTCCAGAGCGCTCTGGAGCAGGTTTTCATCAAGGACATCTCTGTACATTGCTGCATTCATCTTTCCCTCGATACTGACTAGTCTCCTAGATCCTGCCGCTGAAAAACATCCCCACAGCATGATGCTGCCACCACCATGCTTCACTGTAGGGATGGTATTGTCCAGGTGATGACTGGTTTCCTCCAGACATGACGCTTGCCATTCAGGCCAAAGAGTTCAATCTTTGTTTCATCAGACCAGAGAATTTTGTTTTTCTCATGGTCTGAGAGTCCTCCAGGCGGGCTGTCATGTGCCTTTTACTGAGGAGTGGCTTCTGTCTGGCCACTCCCATACAGGCCTGATTGGTGGAGTGCTGCAGAGATGGTTGTTCTTCTGGAAGGTTCTCCTCTCTCCACAGACACGCTGGAGCTCTGTCAGAGTGACCATCGGGTTTTTGGTCACCTCCCTGACTAAGGCCCTTCTCCCCCGATCGCTCAGTTTGGCCGGGCGGCCAGCTCTAGGAGGAGTCCTGCTGGTTCCAAACCTCTTCCATTTACGGATGATGGAGGCCACTGTGCTCATTGGGACCTTCAATGCTGCAGAAATGTTTCTGTACCCTTCCCCAGATCTGTGCCTCGACACCATCCTGTCTCGGAGGTCTTCAGACAGTTCCTTGGACTTCATGGCTTGGTTTGTGCTCTGACATGCAGTGTTAACTGTGGGACCTTATATAGACAGGTGTGTGCCTTTCCAAATCATGTCCAATCAACTGAATTTACCACAGGTGGACTCCAATCAAGTTGTAGAAACATCTCAGGGATGATCAGTGGAAACAACATGCACCTGAGCTCAGTTTTGAGTGTCATGGCAAAGGCTGTGAATACTTATGTACATGTGCGTTTTTTGTTTTTTATTTTTAATAAATTTGCAAATATTGTAAACAAACTTCTTTCACGCTGTCATGATGGGGTATTGTT
The DNA here is from genome assembly GCF_023375685.1 of Ictalurus furcatus. NCBI lineage: Eukaryota > Metazoa > Chordata > Actinopteri > Siluriformes > Ictaluridae > Ictalurus > Ictalurus furcatus. Next base: position 25,571,373 of record NC_071270.1, read on the forward strand.
TGTAGAATTTTGAGGAAAATAATGAACTGAATCCATTTTGGAGTAAGGCTGTAACACGACAAAATGTGGAGAAAGTGAAGCGCGGTGAATACTCTCCGGACGCACTGTAATCATGTAAAAATAAGTGAATGGTGTGAAAATAATCCCATGTTAAAGTAAATAAAAAAGACGATGATAAATGAATCATGTGACATCTCTTATTTATTTTAAATGAAATAAAAATAAAAGATTATGTATATCCTGTATGCAGGAAAGCTACTTTTTTTTGTGCTGCTTATTATTCAGTCACCTCCACAACACACTGCTAATATCATTATCGCCGTGCCTGTCTCCTCCTAGCAATAAGCTACTTATAGCAGCGTTCCCTGCAAGGGGCTGGAAATGCCGATAATGAGTGCTCCGGAACGTTTGAAGTGTAAGATCTGCTCACGTACAAATAAGATGAAAGACCATCTTCTGGATGGAGACGTGAAGCAAAGCCCAATCACCAGACTGTCACTGTTAATCATAAAAAAATTAAGCTAGGTGTGTGTGTGTGTGTGTGTGTGTGTGTGTGTGTGTGTGTGTGTGTTTGTGTGCAAATTTAGAAAGAACCCAGTTTATACTCAGACACAAATTAAGGAGATGGTATACAGTGACAGCTGAAAAGGTTGCGCAAAGTGAAGACACTGTTTTCCATGGCAGGAACCTTTTCAGGAACTTGAGATATGTGACAACCACAGGAAGCAGGGCGGATTTTAATTCCTGCTCCAAAGTCAGTACTTTTCTGTAGACCACAAATTATTGTGGTATCCACAACTGAGCTCTGTCCAGAACTTCCTCAGATGTTTCCAGAACCTGTGACATGTTTTACAGAGCTCCTTAAAGAATTCTCCACGTCTCTTACTTTGTCAAAAGATTCCAGAAACCTACAACATGCTACACAGAATTCCATAAAGAGTCCCGGAAATGCTGTACGTCTTCAAAAGTTTCCGGAACCTACAGCATGTTCTAGAGCATTCCAAGAGTTCTGGAAACTTCTTGAAACGTTCCTGGAACCTATAAACGGTAATACAGTGTTCCATAAACAGTTCCAGAAATCTTTACTTAATTCCATAATAATATTAATAATAATAATAATAATATACAGTGATTCATAAAGATTTCTGGACTGGACTTCTTGACACTCTCAGAAGATTCTGGAACCTAGAACATGCCATCCAAAGTTCCACAAAAGGCTCTGGGATTCCAAAGAACCACAGCGAGAGCCGTTATCTCCAAATGGAAAAACTCAGCACGGTAGTGAACCTCCCAGAAGTGTCCGACCTTCTAAAATTCCTCCAAGAGCACAGCGACGACTCATCCAGGAAGTCACAAAAGAGCCAAAGACAACATCAAAGGACCTACAGGACTCTCTTGCATCAATAAAGGTCACGGTTCATGACTCCACTATCAGAAAGACTCTGGGCAAAAATGGCCTCCATGGAAGAGTGGCGAGGTGAAAACCACTGCTGACCCAGAAGAACATTAAGACTCGTCTGAATTTTACCAAAACACACCTTGATGATCCTCAAACCTTTTGGGAGAATGTTCTGTGGACTGATGAGTGGAAAGTGGAACTGTTTGGAAGACAGGAGTCCCGTTGTATCTGGCGTAAACCAAACACAGAATTCCACAAAAAGATCGTCATACCTACAGTCAAGCATGGTGGAGGCAGTGTGATGGTGTGGGGATGCTCTGCTGCTTCAGGGTCTGGACAACATGCAGTAATTGAGGGAAACATGAATTCTGCTCTCTACTAGAAAATCCTAAAGGAGAATGTCCGCTCTTCAGTCTGTGAGTTGAAACTCAAGCGCGACTGGATTATGCAGCAAGACGACGATCCAAAGCGTAGGAGTAAATCCACCTCTGAAAGCCTCAAAAAAATCTAAATTAAAGTTTTTGAGTGGCCTATACAAAGTCCTGACATGAACCATTTGAGATGCTGTTGAAGAACCTTAAACGGGCGGTTCATGCTCGAAAGCCCTCCAGTGTGGATGAACTACAGCAGTTCTGCAAAGAAGAGTGGGCTAAAATTCCACCACAGCGCTGTGAAGGAGTGATCTCCGGTTATCGGAAGCGTTTGGTTGCAAGTTTTGTTTTGTGTTGTTTTGTGGCTTCAATAAGTAAAACATTTATATATAAAAAAAAAAAACTGTAGTGTGTTTACTCGGGTTGCCTTTGTTTAATGTTGTATTTAGTTTGAAGATCTAAAACTATTAGTATGAGATACACAAAAACAGAAGAAATCAGGAAAATACTTTACTGCAGCACCATATTTAGCTCCTCAAATGTTTCCGGGAACCTTTATCATGCTAGACGGAGTCTAAACTTCCTAAAAATATACCAGAACCTATAACATGCCATGCAGAGATCCATAAAAAGTTACAGAACTCTGTACTTCCTTGAAAATTTCCAGAATCTAGAACATGCTAGACAGGGTCCCATAAGGAATCAACCCAAAAACTTCACGTCCTCGAAAGCCTCCAGAAGCTAGAACAGTCTATACTGAGTTCCACATGTCGTTATTAAAAGGTCTCTACAGATCTCCAGAAAGAACTCTGGAAACGATTACATTCTCAAAAGGTTCTAGTGAGAGTTCCATAAATAGTTCCAGATAGAACCTATAACACGCTATACACAGTTCCATAACAAATTTGCTAACGCTTTACTCCCTCAGAAGTTTCCAGAATCAATAACGTGCAACAGAGAGACCTCTGTATTTTCTCAGAAGTTTCTGGAAACTAGACCACGCCATACAGGGTTCCATAAACATTTCTGGAACACTTCCCAAAAAGCCTCTGAAAACTAGAACATTCTAGATTTCTGGAACTCTTTACTGTACTTCCTCAAGAGAGTCCTGATCCTGTAGCCTGCTACACAGAGTTCCAAAAAAAACTTTCCAGACCTCTTTACGTCCTTAGAAGTTCCTGTAACTTATAAGTTGCTTACTTACAGTGTTCCTTAAACAGTTCCAGAACTCATTACGTTCTCAGACGATTCCCAGGACACCTAGAACACGCCCTACATGTTCCACAAACTCTTCCTCAAAAAACTCCAGAACTTCAGAGCCACTGTTTAATTGGTGCCACTTCTATCACCTTGGTGATTTATCAGACTTTTTTCCCTCTCAGTGAGAACATAGTTAGGCATTAGATACAAACCCACGAAACGCGCCGGTCACTCTGTGTGCGCAGTCTCCAACAGTCTACAGTTACCGAGCAACCACATCACGCTAATGATCACAAGTGGAGTAACGAGGCCAAGGTTAAAAGGTGTTGATTAATTTTCTATAACAGAAGCTCTGACGGTAGTGCAGCTGCAAACCACACGTTTATATCGACGCGCTCGTTCTAATACGTTATCGTTTCTATAGTAACGGCTCATTCAGACAGACTCGTACGGCAAACGTTCCACGTAAACAGATTTTTAAAAATCGCCGATACGGTGAAGCTTTCTGTATCGAGACTTTTATATAACGTAACATTTATGGAAGGAGTCTCCAGTCCCAGTGGTAAAGTATCTGCATGAGAGAGTTTACACTTCTCAGTATCATGACAAGCTGTGTTGTTTTTTGAGAGAGAGAGAGAGAGAGAGAGAGAGAGAGAGAGAGAGAAGACGAGTGAGGGAACGACCTCATAGCTGAGGTTTATAGCTGCTG
>NC_071270.1:25577551-25632551 GCF_023375685.1 Ictalurus furcatus
GTGTGTGTGTGTGTGTGTGTGTGTGTGTGTGTGAGCTTTGAACCGAAGGCTCTCTCGTACACATTATAGTGCAGGAGTCATCAATTAGACTTGACCTGAGGACAATTCTCTCATTATGGAATTTCAGGAGTGTTCTGGAAATATCAAACATGGCCTCCGTGTCTATCACGCCTAATGAAGGGGGCGTGGCTTGTGTGTCTGTCAGTATTGTTAAAGAAGCTGTCGCTAAACGACTGTCAGTCTGTATTAAGGAAGTTTGACCTGTTTGTCTGTCAGTCTCTGTGAAGGAGGTGTGGCATCTGTGTTTGTCAATCCCAATGAAAGAGGCGCGGTCTGTGTGTATATCAATTCCAAGGAAGGAGGCGTGGCCTGTGTGTCTGTCAGTCTCTGAGGAGGAGGCCCAGCCTCTGATTTACTCTTAGTAAAAGGGGCGTGGCCTGTTTGTCTTTCAGCCTCAGTGAAGGGGGCGTGGCTTGTTTGTGTCTGAGAGTCTTAGTGAAGGAGGTGTGGCCTGTTTGTCTGACCCAGTGAAGAAGGCGTGGCCTGTTTGTGTCTGAGACTCTAGTGGAGGAGGTGTGGCCTGTTTGTCTGTCCCGGTGAAGAAGGCGTGGCCTGTTTGTGTCTGAGAGTCTTAGTGAAGGAGGTGTGGCTTGTTTGTCTGTCCCAGTGAAGAAGGCGTGGCCTGTTTGTGTCTGAGACTCTAGTGGAGGAGGTGTGGCCTGTTTGTCTGTCCCAGTGAAGAAGGCGTGGCCTGTTTGTGTCTGAGAGTCTTAGTGAAGGAGGTGTGGCCTGTTTGTCTGTCCCGGTGAAGAAGGCGTGGCCTGTTTGTGTCTGAGACTCTAGTGGAGGAGGTGTGGTCTGTTTGTCTGTCCCGGTGAAGAAGGCGTGGCTTGTTTGTGTCTGAGAGTCTTAGTGAAGGAGGTGTGGCCTGTTTGTCTGTCCCTGTGAAGAAGGCGTGGCCTGTTTGTGTCTGAGAGTCTTAGTGAAGGAGGTGTGGCTTGTTTGTCTGTCCCAGTGAAGAAGGCGTGGCCTGTTTGTGTCTGAGACTCTTAGTGAAGAAGGCATGGCCTGTTTGTCTCTATGTCTAAGCTAAGGGGGTGTGGCCTATTTGTCTTTATGTCTAAGCTAAGGGGGTGTGGCCTGTTTGACTTCAATCTCAGTGAAAGACACATGGCCTGTTTGTGTCTGAGACTCGTAGTGAAGGAGGTGTTTCCTGTTTGTCTATCCCAGTGAAGAAGGCGTGGCCTGTTTGTCTGTCCCAGTGAAGAAGGCGTGGCCTGTTTGTGTCTGTTGCTCTCCAGTGAGCGTGATGTGTATCAGCTTCTGTTCATACCCAAGCTCAACGGATCATTTCTGGGGACTTGTACGGGGTCAAGGTCAATCTCTGTGCAATTTCATCTCTGGTTCGAACGCACACACGTTTATAATAAAGGTTAACGTCCCGCTTTAAAGTGCATGTGTGAAAGAAGGTATTGATTCCCAGTCAGCCGCTCGTCCTGCCTTATCACGCAAGAGGACAAAAGCACTTTAAAAAAAGAGAAGGAAATAAAGAGAGCGTGAAGAAAGGTTGAGAGTGTTAGAATGTGTGTGTGTGTGTGTGTGTGTGTCCGGGAGATGGTGATGTAACCCAGCACAGAGCATTAGACAGTCTAATGGATATGATTGTGCCCAGAGTGAGAGCTTCATCACATTCAAGGCCTCTTCGTTAATGTGAAGCTCTAAAAGGATTAAATGACACACACTGCCTCCAATTTACTCAATGCAAATGTTTAACGATCGAAAGCATTTCGGATTCACAACAAGGGAATGAGTGAGAGAGAGCGAGAGAGACAGACAGACAGACAGACAGATAGACAGAGAGACAGATAGCTGAACATGAGGAAAGGAACATTTTTTTTTTATAAAAACATCTCGTTCTGAAGCAAACCTCCTCTCAGCGAGAAGTGCAGCTCTCACAGGGCAATTTGTTCTCAGCGCAGACGTGTGTGTGTGTGTGTGTGTGTGTGTCACCTCCTCTCTGATGTAACTGTTACCTGCCATATGGCCGTCACGGCTGATCCCAGGCGCACGTTCTCCTTCCCAAGCTGCTCTGCGACTCGCTCTGACAGCTGCTGAGTGCCCCCCTGTGGACAAAATACAACATTACACACAACAGCTGCACACAAAACACACTCTCACACACATACATAAACACAGACACACACATACATAAACACACACACACACACATACATAAACACACACACACACACACACACACATACATAAACACACATGTCTGAATGTTCTTTCTTTCTTTCTCTCTACATTTTCTTTCCTCCTTCTATGTTTTCTTTATTTTACTTGTAATTTTTTTTCTCTCTCCTACTTGTCCTGATTTTCTTCTTTCTTTCACTCTGTCCTTTTTTTTAATTCTCTTCTTTCTCTCTCTCTCTCTCTCTCTCTCTCTCTCTCTCTCTCTCTCCTCCTTGCATAATTCTTTCTTTCTACATTTTTTCATCTTTTCCATTTTTTTATTTTCTTATCTTTATTTGTCTTTTCCTTCATCTCTCTCTCTCTCTCTCTCTCTCTCTCTCTCGCTCTCACCTTGACCCTAAACTCCTGCGCTGACCCCGGTGTGGTCTCCAGCAGTTTCATGACTCCGCCTGCTGCTGCGCTGAACATCAGGAAGTACAGGAAGGACAGTTGTGAAGGCTCCATTCCGAACACAGAGCGAGTGCACAGCTCCAAGTCCTCCATTAACTCTACAGGACACACACACACACACACACACACACACACACACACATATACAGTTCCCTTCAAAACTATTGCAAAAACAAGGCCAATTCATTTGTTTTACACTTTGTTATACACCAAAGACATTTGTGTTTGAGATCAAAAGATGGATTTGAGACCCTTTTGTATCAGAACGCCCAATTTTTAGGTGAGCAAAAGTATAGGAACAGATCGGTCTTGAAGTAAATAACACTTAATATTTCGTTGCGTATCCCTCGCTTGTGAGAACTGCATCAATCCTGCGACTCACTGACACCAAACTGTTGGTTTCTTCTTCTGCGTTGCTGTTCCAGGATTTTACTGCAGCTTCTTTCAGCTGTTGTTTGTTTCTCCCTTCAGTCTCCTCTTCAGGAGGTGAGATGCTGATCAGTTGTGGTTTGTTTCTCTCTTCAGTCTCCTCTTCAGGAGGTGAGATGCTGATCAGTTGTGGTTTATTTCTCCCTTCAGTCTCCTCTTCAGGAGGTGAGATGCTGATCAGTTGTGGTTTGTTTCTCCCTTCAGTCTCCTCTTCAGGAGGTGAGATGCTGATCAGTTGTGGTTTATTTCTCCCTTCAGTCTCCTCTTCAGGAGGTGAGATGCTGATCAGTTGTGGTTTATTTCTCTCTTCAGTCTCCTCTTCAGGAGGTGAGATGCTGATCAGTTGTGGTTTGTTTCTCCCTTCAGTCTCCTCTTCAGGAGGTGAGATGCTGATCAGTTGCGGTTTATTTCTCTCTTCAGTCTCCTCTTCAGGAGGTGAGATGCTGATCAGTTGGGTGAAGGTCTGGTGATGGACTTGTCCAGTCTAAAACCTTCCACTTTTCCCCCGATGGAGTCCTGTGTTGAGGTGGAAGTGCGTTTCGGATCACTGCATGATGAAGTTCCTCCTGATTCATTCGGATGCACTTCTCTGTAAAGTTCCTGTAAACTTCTGAGTTCGTTCTGCTGATACCATCATGAGTTCCATCATCAATAAAGATTAGTGAGAATGTTCCAGAAGCAGCCGTGCGAGCCCGAGCCATGACGCTACCTCCACCATGTTTCACAGATGAGCTTGTACGTTTTGGATCATGAGCAGATCCTTTCTTCCTCCACACTTTGGCCTTTCCATCACTCCGGTAGAGGTTCATCTTCGTTCCAGAACTTTTGAGGCTCATCTCTGTATTTCGTTGAGAATTCCAGTCTGGCTTTCCGATCCTTACCGCTGATGAGTGGTACAGCTTCTGTATTTCTGCTCTCAAAGTCTTCTTCGAATGGTGGATTGTGAGACCTTCACCCCTGCCCTGAAAGAACTGCTGTTCTTTTCCTTGGCCGACCCGTTCGGTGTCTGTTCCTCAGTACACCACTGGTTTCTTTCTTTTTCAAGAATTCCAAATGGTTGTATTGGCTATTCCCAAGGTTCGTGCAATGCCTCTGATGGATTTTCCCTCTTATCTCAACTTCAAAATGTCTCGCTGTTCTCCCATATACAGCTCTCTGGTCTTCATGTTGGTTTATCCTTTTTAACAACAAATGCAGTCTTCACAGGTGAAACAGAAGGCTCAAACCAAGAGCAGATGTTCAGAGCTATTTATTCTTTAAACAATCAATCAGGACACACCTGGGCAGCAAGAAACACCTGCCGGTGACATTTTCCAATATTTTTGCTCACCTACAAATTGGCCGTTGTTTAACACGTCTACTTATAAATACCAGGAAATAAAAGTTGAAATTCTAGACTTTCTTCTCACGTTCATCTTTCGGTCTCGAACCCAAATGTCTTCAGTCCGCAGCAAAAACAAATGAACCGGCCTTGCCTTGCCGTCCCGATAGTTTTGGAGGGGACTGCACATCACTGCATCTGATTAAGATGTTCTTGCTACTCAAGAGTAATAATGACACTAAAATATGAAGGTCATGTACAATTTCCAGAGTCATTTCCTTCCACTGATCTCTCAGGATCCCGCCCACTGACTCTGCGAATAAATAATGATCTCTGATCTCACGTGTGGTCCAGATGTGCTTGTCCATGTAGGTCTGCAGTGTCATGCTGTCCAGCTGCAGAGCGTCCGGAGTCTTCATGGGATTCTCCACACACACAGTCTTACACAGACTCTCCATCTAACAAACACACACACACACACACACACACATCTTCATATACGTTTAAAGCACTTAACCATTTCGGCTCAAAATGGACCAGTTTAAATCTTTACTTCAACTTCGTTCTTGTTTCTCATTTGCTTTTCCTCTTTTTCTTTCTTTCCTTCTTTCTTTCTTTCTTTCACTTTATTTTGTATGCTTCATTGATTATCCGCCTGGTTGTTTCTTTCTTCCTTGTCCCCTTCTTTCTTTCGATTTCTTTCTTGTTTCTTTCAAAGCCAGCCCCATGAAGACGTGGCGTGTGAAGGTTGGAAGAAGGTAGAAGAACTCGGATGTCCTGCACAGAGCCCTGACCTCAACCCCACTGAACACCTTTTTGGGATGATCTGGAACTGGAGTCTCCTCACATCAACATCAGTGTCAGACCTCAACATCACTAACGCTCTTGTAGCTGAATGAACACACATCCCCACAGCCACGCCCCGAAATCTAGTGGAAAGCCTTCCCAGAAGAGTGGAGCGTATTATAACAGCAAAGGAGGACTAAATCTGGAATGCAGTGATCAACATACACATGAGTGTGATGACCAGGCCATGTAGAGTACATATACATTGTAATTAGACACTTGAATTATTTACCCCTTAATCCTGGTGTATATTGAGACAGAGAGAGAGAGATGAAAGCTTTCCATAGCTGTAACTGTCTGTCTAATATATATATATATATATATATATATATATATATATATATATATATATATATATAGATGAAAGAAGCAATCTGATCCTGCTCTCATGTTTGCACCTTCTGTTTGTGTGCATTCTCATTCCTCTGCGTTCTGTAATCTCTCTGTGATCGCGTCTCATTTCTCCCACGCAGTATGAAAATAGGCTAGCGGGCTAGCTAGCGTGTGGGAGGTCAGCCAGCTGCCAGGAGTCAGATTATTTTACAGCACAGCCTGTGATTATTCTTCTCGAAGAGCAAGCAAGAGGATGCCATGACAGTGAACTTCTCACTACATAGCAGGGATGTGATCTGATAAGGTTGTATCGTGTGGGCGGTGCCTTGTGGGTGGAGCCTCGTAGCTAAACGTGCCCTTATTACTAGACTAGACTTGGAGTAAACGTCGGGAAACTGTGGAAAGTGTGTGTGTTTGTACCCGCCACAGGAAGTGCATGAAGTCCAGCAGTACGAGCGGAGAGAAAGAGGGAATGCTGGACGTGTAGGTGCTGATCTTAGCGTTAGCGCCGCCCATGTGGTGAACTTTCTTCCCCTCGGTGAACTGCGGGTAAACCTCCAGCCCCAGCTCCTGGATGAGATCCATAACATGAGTCTGTGAGCTGAGGGGAAAAAAAAAAAGATTTGATTAAAGCATGAATTTATGAGTTGTACAATTTGTTATATTTTTTTTTTTTTTTAAATTGTTTATGTGGAGCACAGTTTAAAGAAAAAACAAGGTTTCTCTCTGAAGAGGGGGTGCATGGACGAGTGGACGAATGAATGAGTGGGAGTGGGTGTGACATTGGGGAAATAAAAGCTTTTATCATTCATCTGTGTAAAGTGCAGCTCTGAGTGACCTTCTAATGATACAGCAGGCTGGACAAGTGCCATATAGTGTACACTGCATCCAACAAAGGCCTCTGTGTGTGTGTGTGTGTGTGTGAGAGAGAGAGAGAGAGAGAGAGAGAGAGGGAGATACAGACAGACAGAGACAGAGAGTAAAATATAGAGTGAGACAGACAGGGAGCGTGAGACAGAGAAAGAGACAGACAGAGAGAGTTACAAGGAGAGAAATATAGAGTGAGACAGACAGACAGAGAGAGAGACAGACAGAGAGTGTGTGAGAGATGCCTTTTGTAACACAAGAGAAAAATTCTTTGAAAAATTCCCTAAGCTCTTACTACAGTTTTCCAACCTATCAGAAACAAACCAAATGGAGGTGCTACAGTGGGCGGAGTCTAAATGCAGGTGCTACAGGGGGCGGAGTCACGCACCTGCTGCAGCAAAATTCATCTCTGTGCTGCAGATCATCAGAAACCAACTACTGCTCTGATCATATCTCACTGGACTATCGTGCACTCATACTGCTTATTTCCTTATTTCCTTATTATATTTTATTTTATTTTATGGCATTAATGTACATAATTATGGTAACCTTTATATTTTTGTCCTACACTGGTGCCTTGCATTTTTCATCTTTATTTTATTTTTTATTTACTTGTTGTCGTATTCTATTATTATTATTGTTCTTTGTATTCTCCTTTCTTATCTATATTGATGCTTTGGCAATATTGTATGTAAACAAACACACCAATAAAGCGAGAGAGAGAGAGAGAGAGAGAGAGAGAGAGAGAGATGGTAATCTCACCTGCCCACCCACTGCCCCCCCATGTCCCAGGAGTCAAGGCCATTGGAAGCCGGTAAACTCAGAGTCAGAGTGCGACCCCCTACACGACCTGCATGTGACCCAACACATCAGCACGTTATCAGGCACTTCATCACCAAAATGGCCGTCTATGGCGTGATTTAATACACGTATATACGGTACATCCAACAACTCATCTAATATTATTATTAGTAATTAGTATTGTAATTAGTAATTACTTATTGCTTATATACATAAGTAAGTAGTAGTAGTATAAGTAGTATAGGTATAAGTAGAAGTAGAAGTACTAGTAGTAGTAATAGTAGTAGAGGAACAAGAAGAAGAAGTAGAAGTAATAGAAGTAGTAGTAGAAGTAGGAGTAGTAGTAGTAGTAGTAGAAGTAGTAATAGTAATAGTAGTAGTAGAAGTAGAAGAAGAAGTAGTAGTAGTAGTAGTAGAAGTAGTAGAGGTAGTAATAGTAGTAGTAGGAGGAGGAGGAGGAGTAGAAGTAGTAGAAGTAGTAGTAGGAGTAGTAGTAGTAGAAGTAGTAATAATAGAAATGGTAGTAGTAGGAGTAGTAGTAGAGGTAGTAATAGTAGTAGTAGTAGGAGGAGGAGGAGGAGGAGGACTAGAAGGAGTAGTAGGAGTAGAAGTAGTAATAATAGAAATAGTTGTAGTAGGAGTAGTAGGAGGAGGAGGAGGAGGAGGAGGAGTAGGAGTAGTAGTAGTAGAAGTAGTAATAATAGAAATAGTAGTAGTAGGCGTAGTAGTAGTAATAGTAGGAGGAGTAGTAGTAGTAGGAGGAGGAGGAGGAGTAGTAGTAGTAGTAGTAGGAGGAGGAGGAGGAGGAGTAGTAGTAGGAGGAGGAGGAGGAGGAGGAGGAGGAGTAGTAGGAGGAGGAGGAGGAGGAGTAGTAGTAGTAGTACGAGGAGGAGGAGGAGGAGGAGTAGTAGTAGTACGAGGAGGAGGAGGAGGAGGAGGAGTAGTAGGAGGAGGAGGAGGAGGAGGAGTAGTAGTAGTAGTACGAGGAGGAGGAGGAGGAGTAGTAGTAGTAGTACGAGGAGGAGGAGGAGGAGGAGGAGTAGTAGTAGTACGAGGAGGAGGAGGAGGAGTAGTAGTAGTAGGAGGAGGAGGAGGAGGAGGAGTAGTAGTAGTACGAGGAGGAGGAGGAGGAGTAGTAGTAGGAGGAGGAGGAGGAGGAGTAGTAGTAGTAGGAGGAGGAGGAGGAGTAGTAGTAGTAGGAGGAGGAGGAGGAGGAGGAGGAGTAGTAGGAGGAGGAGGAAGAGGAGGAGGAGGAGTAGTAGTAGTACGAGGAGAAGGAGGAGTAGTAGTAGTAGGAGGAGGAGGAGGAGGAGTAGTAGTAGTAGGAGGAGGAGGAGTAGTAATAGTAGTAGTAGTAGGAGGAGGAGGAGGAGGAGGAGTAGGAGGAGGAGGAGGAGTAGTAGTAGGAGGAGGAGGAGGAGGAGGAGGAGTAGTAGGAGGAGGAGGAGTAGAAGTAGTAATAGAAGTAATAGTCATAGTAGGAGTAGTAGTAGCAGTAGAAGTAGTAGTAGGAGTAATAGTGGTAGTAGGAGTAGTAGTAGCAGTAGAAGTAGAAGTAGGAGTAATAGTGGTAGTAGGAGTAGTAGTAGCAGTAGAAGTAGAAGTAGGAGTAATAGTGGTAGTAGGAGTAGTAGTAGCAGTAGAAGTAGAAGTAGGAGTAATAGTGGTAGTAGGAGTAGTAGTAGCAGTAGAAGTAGAAGTAGGAGTAATAGTGGTAGTAGGAGTAGTAGTAGCAGTAGAAGTAGAAGTAGGAGTAATAGTGGTAGTAGGAGTAGTAGTAGCAGTAGAAGTAGAAGTAGGAGTAATAGTGGTAGTAGGAGTAGTAGTAGCAGTAGAAGTAGAAGTAGGAGTAATAGTGGTAGTAGGAGTAGTAGTAGCAGTAGAAGTAGTAGTAGGAGTAATAGTGGTAGTAGGAGTAGTAGTAGCAGTAGAAGTAGAAGTAGGAGTAATAGTGGTAGTAGGAGTAGTAGTAGCAGTAGAAGTAGAAGTAGGAGTAATAGTGGTAGTAGGAGTAGTAGTAGCAGTAGAAGTAGAAGTAGGAGTAATAGTGGTAGTAGGAGTAGTAGTAGCAGTAGAAGTAGTAGTAGGAGTAATAGTGGTAGTAGGAGTAGTAGTAGCAGTAGAAGTAGAAGTAGGAGTAATAGTGGTAGTAGGAGTAGTAGTAGCAGTAGAAGTAGTAGTAGGAGTAAGAGTGGTAGTAGGAGTAGTAGTAGCAGTAGAAGTAGTAGTAGGAGTAATAGTGGTAGTAGGAGTAGTAGTAGCAGTAGAAGTAGAAGTAGGAGTAATAGTGGTAGTAGGAGTAGTAGTAGCAGTAGAAGTAGTAGTAGGAGTAATAGTGGTAGTAGGAGTAGCAGTAGAAGTAGAAGTAAATTGGTTGTTAATGTAAATAAGTTGATATAAACCTGTGTACATGCTCTGATTATATTCTTTAGATAGTGGGCTGAAATGCAGGAGGATTAGTCAGTAAACACACCTTTGGCCTCCAGCACCAGCACTCGGAGCTTCTCGTTTCTCTCCTTCAGCCGACGCACGGCGCAGAGACCCGACAATCCTCCTCCAACCACAACCACATCACACACCTCACACACCTTACACTGCTGATCCTCACCCATTCTGCACAAACTCAACACTATACAGTGCAACACTAAAGCCAGAGGAATGGCGGTGTGTAGTTTCACCTTCGCACTGAGGACTAAAGTTCGTTACCGCTGTTTGTTCACACTGAAAAGTAGAAGTTGCTTCAGACACTCGGGTTACAGCTGCATTAAGGGATCATCTACAAAGAGCACTTCTTACTATGTAGGAAAATAATTCATCACACAAAATTCCAAGACATTTTAATGGCTGGATTATATTTCATATCAATATCTCTTAAAAAAAAGAAATTATTCTTCTAAAAATGTATTTGAATCTCAATCTGCACTTCTCTCATTAAGGGATCATCTACAAAGAGCAATTTTTTTTTTTAAATCAATTACTTAGGAATTAATTCCTCATGCAATATTCCTAGGAATTTTCATGGCTTAGTTGGATTTTATTTTTTTTTTATTTCCAGTTTTTATTCAATTTAGTCCAAATCTGTAAACTTGACACAATGTTGAACTAAAAAAAAGAAAATCTGTTGTAAAAAGTTGTAAAACGTCTAAGAAAACTTCATAGCCATTGTAATGTCACCCATACACTGAGCAAAATCATACAGTGCCCTCTACTAATATGAAGAAGAAGAGAGAAGAAGCCTAGGGTTGACTGGAACTTCTTAATTATTGCCCTGATGGTGGAAATGGGCGTTTTCAATGCTTGTGCTATTTTCTTATAGACACGCCCCATTGTGTGAAGCTCAACAACCTTTTGCCGCACATCACAGCTATATTCCTCGCTCTTACCCACTGTTATGAATGACGAAGGGAATTTGGCCTATGTGTTACCTCATATTTATACCCCTGTGAAACAGGAAGTCATGGTTGAACAATTTCCTGTTCCTAGTCACGCAGGTGTACTAAAATATATATATATATATATATATATATATATATATATATATATATATATATATATATATATATATGGGAATATAATACTTCAAATATATTTTTCTCATATGAATTCATAGGGGGTGCCAATAATTTTGCACACCTATATTTAACAAAGTTTTTAGTTTTTTCTTTATAAACCTGTGTTGTGTTTGCGATTGTTTGATCTCCATGAGAGCAGAGTATATTTGTGATTTTATTTATTTATTTATTTATTTTAACAAAAGATCGAAAGGTTAAACAATAAAGACAATTTTTGACCGTCTTCTTCGCTCTTATATATCAAGGGCGCCAATATTAGTGTGGGGGGGGGGGGCTGTATATTTCTGCTCTGTCGGGTTTGGTGAGCATATTCAAGCACCACTGTATATATTTGTGATTGCGATACTATGCTACAACAAAATATGTACCCCCCACCCCCACCCCCCTCATGCCGAGCCACGTGTGTTTTTGCTTTGATCCATGCTCTGTATTGTTGTTGCTGGTATCCCTCGTGTTTCCTGAGTATTCTCAGCTGACCGTACCTGACCGTACCTGACCGCACCTGACCGTACCCAGTCTGCTGTTCTGTGTTTGCTGTCCTGGTTTGACCTCGCCTAGTTTCTCGATTCCCGCGTATCGTCTTCACCTCTTTCTATGTCTGTCACGTCTCTTTACATGACAATACACTATTAAAATGTCATCAGGAGTACACCTAGAAAGAGACTCAACAGCATTTAAGTCAAAAGTTAGTTAGGCATTTTGTCTAGCTGAGTGTTGTAAGACTGGTATGTGACACATACATGTTATTCCTGGATTTTTGTGTGTGTGTGTGTGTGTGTGTGTGTGTGTGTGTGTGTAAATATCATGCTTCGTTAACTAGACAGGCATTTCTATCAGTCTGCTTAATTAACGAAGCACGATAATGAACAGTAAATGAAAAATGAATCAGTAAATGGGTGTGAAATGGAATAGTGGAACGCTTTGTTTACATTTTAATGAATATTCATTAAACATTCATTATGATGTGGATATTTTCAAAACCGCTGTATTTTTATCATTTATTATTATTATTATTTTTTTTTGCATTACAAATGGCCTTGTGTCATTTTTGTCTAAGAGACAAAACATCGTTAATCGTTATTCATAGAAGAAAAACATTGAATAAACTCATCACGTGGATATTTTGGGGGAACTTGAAGTTGATTTAATTTGTAGTTAAATACAGCTAATAAAAAAACGAATAAACTCGTTCAGTAGTCTGTGTGGACGACAACACACGATTCATCGCAATATCAAATGTAATTATGTTGTCATATCGCCCAGCGTTAGATGTTTTGTCTTGGTAATTTCACATGACAGAAAATAGAGAGGGAGACGATGGGACTATAGCTGCTATAACATCCGATCAGCCAGAACATTAAAACCAGCTGCGTAATATCGTGTAGGTCCTCCTCCCCTTGTGCTACGAAAACAGCTCGGACCCGTCGAGGCACGGACTCCACGAGACCTCTGAAGGTGTGCTGTGGGATCTGGCACCGAGACGTTAGCAGCAGATCCTTTAAGTCCTGTAAGATGCGAGGTGGGGCCTTCGAGGATCGGACTCGTTTGTCCAGAACGTCCAACAGATCTGGGGAATTCGGAGGCCGAGTCAACACCTTGAACTCCTGTCATGTTCTTCAAACCGTTCCCGAACAGTGTTTGCAGTGCGTCAGGAAGCGTTATCCTGCTGAAAGAGGCCACTGAAATTAGGGAATATCGTTACTAAGAAGGGGCGTACTTGGTCAGCAAAAAGTCGGACCCTGTCACCTGTTTGGTAGTTAACTCACCACTGCATCCACAAGACCTGCCGTTTTGGAGATCCTCCGACTCAGTCGTCCAGCCATCACAATTCGGCCCTTGTCAAAGTCGCTCAGATCCTCACGCTTGCCCATTTTTCCTACTCTCAACACATCAACTTCGAGAACTGACTGTTCACTTGCTGCCTTATATATATATATATATATATATATATATATATATATATATATATATATATATATATATATATATATAATCCCACCCCCGACAGATGTCTCTGCAACGTCATAATCGACATTATTCAGGTCACCTCTCAGTGGTGTTAATGTTATGGCTGAAGTCACAACGTGTTTTTTTTTGTTTTTTTTGTATCTACAAACCGAAAAAATGTATGATGTGTTGTTCTTTAATAAACAGGTGAATAGCTGGAATGTTTGCTTGTGGTGTAAGAAGAATACAACACTTTGAGACATGGGGTTATGGGAAAATAATCATCTTCGGGGTGGTGACTGTGACTCGGCTTCATCACACCGCGATGTCGTTGATTATTTTCCTGTAACAGCATGACGCCGAGTGCTCCACTTTGTTTGTGTGTGTGTGTGTGTGTGTGTGTGTGTGTGTGTGTGTGTGTACAGAGCACTTAAATCTGGCATGCTGGACGCAAACAGCTATCTCTGTCACCCCACAAACTTTTATGCCAATGAAGCACGCATTTCTTATATTTGCATACTCATACACATAGTATACACTATAACATCAGTTTATTATAGGAGAGATATATATATATATACACACAATGTACATGTAAAGTCAATTCAGCACCATGAATAACCTGCTATTGTATCTACATTCTATTGTTCATGTCAATAACCTAGATCCTTTTGCTTTTGATTAGCCGTAGCATGTTGGCCAGTCCTCTTTGTAGAGCAGGGTGGAGTATAACACGGTCTCGCAGTCACCTGAGCCGCTTTCCCGGCAGACCTTATCACCATGGCATCAGTCGCATTTGTAAAGCAGAGCCTGAACGTCGAGCCACGAGTGTGTGTGTTTGTGTGTGTGTGTGTGTGAGTGTGAGTGTGGGGGTGAGGACCGTACCATCAGAGCAAGATCTTCACAGGTACGAGCCTCTCGTTATTTATCACAACGCGTCTGCTTTAACACATTTTAAACATCTACAGTAGTAGAGATGATTACATCGTCAGCATCTGCTCGCAGGTAAAACATTCTGTCGCGCGCCTTCCGTAAGCCGTCTGTCTTTATAAATCATTCATGAGCACCTGATCTAGACGTGGAAACCTGCGTGGAAATGATGATTTTTTTTTTTGTCTCTCTCCCGTATTCCCTCGTAGCCGTGTGATCTCGGGTTACACGCGGGCTCGAGACGGCTATTATCCGAGCTCGGAGAAGAGAAACGCGTTAAAAAATGCCACTCGATCGTTTCATTTGATTGTGTCACGACGCGGGAATGCAGCACGGCCCGGGCGTCGACATTTTTACTCCTCGACGCTTCAAGTGGAGCTCCTGGGGAGATGAAAAACAGGTCGTTTGTTTCGCCAGGGTGTCAGTTCACACCGTTGTATTTGCATATTTATATCACAGAGTGTACTCGGGCTGATGGATTTGCATGTAGGTGAGCACTGTCTCTGTGTTCACGGCTTTTCGTAGACGTCGCGCGCACACACACACACACACACACATACACAGTAATGCACCTACAGTACAAATCCCAGGAGGATATTACTGTAGTGCACTTGTTCGAATACATTATTGTTTCTATAGTAACAGCTCGTTCACAGGGACTAGTACGGCGGATAATCCATGTAAATAGAATCTAAAAATCATTGATATGGTGAAGGAAAACGTGTTTATCTGACATTTATGGAAGGAGTCTCCAGTGTCAGGGCTTCGTAACAGTCAGGAGTTTACACTTCTTTGCAGTTTCTCAGTAACATCATACGCTGTGAGGTTTTTTTTTATTTTATTATTAACTTATTAACTTGAAGAGAGAGAATAAAGAGAGGCTGGTGAGGGAACGACTGTTTACAGCTGCTGTAACGTGAATAAAAACAGGAGCTGACTTGTTTCATGGATAAAAAGTACGACGCGTTGTTTTTAAATAAATAAAGACGTGCATCCATGGAGGTGTGCCCCGATCCGATACGTGATATTGGGCCGATACCAAATAAACGTTGGATCGGACGTCAGAGCGGAAAAAGGAATGATCCAATCGTTTAATGTATGGAAATGACTGGAATTGTGTTCGGAAAATTAGAAATGTTTACATATAGAGAGAATTGATTGGATTGTTGTTGTCATTGAAATTCCTTTTTATTAGGCCTGTATTTATACGTTATTAAAAAAAATATTCAGTATAAAAAAAATGACCAATTTATGACCAAAGTATATATTGCTTTAGTATCATTTTAAGGTGTAGTAGTTTACAAAAAATGGTATCAGACGGTATCGGTATCGGCTGATACGCAAGGTTTCGGAAAAGATAAAGTAGCATTGTGTGATCTCTGGTACTCGCTGGCAAATTGCCGTTGATGTCACCCATACTCGCTGTAGTTGTAATTACTATGATCTGTAACCACGGACTCAATTTGTAACCAATTACACTTTTGGAATAAAAGTTTTGTTTGTTTGTTTTGTTTTTGTTTTGTTTTTTTATCTTATCGCAGTTTGGTATCGCTCGGCACCTCTAGGCTCCGCCTCCCAAAAGTCTGATGCTGGAATTGTGCCAGAAAGTTATCAGCTACAGTGTGCGAATGACGTGAATGTAAAGTCGTACTTTAAACTAAAACGTGTAAATACAGACTGCAAAATGTTTCCTATCGTTTATGTTCAAATAAAATGATGAAGCCTAATTAAACAACCAGTGTTGGGTAAGTTACTTTAAAAAAAAAGAAAAAAAAAAAAGGAATATTTTATTTATTTTTTTATTTTTTTAGTAGAACAAAATATGGGAATACAACTACATAAATACGGGACAAACAATACAATGAACCAAAACCAAACGAAACAGGTTTTACATGTGATTATGTGACATGTACTGTAGGTGTGAGGTTGTGTTGTGCATATGTACATCTCTATACAGCGTGAGCATGTATGTAAATATATATGTAAAGCAAGCTGTGGAACAAGGAATACAGAGGGGAGAGTACAGAATATATATATATATATATATATATATATATATATATATATACCAATCAGAATCCAGAATGTGATAGAGCGAAACCTGAGTCTGATCTAATCTGGTCAAATCTATGCATCACTGAAACTCCTTGACCAAATCCACATTGTATGTTTTTGTTTGTTTGTCTGTTTGTTGTATCTCTTCTGTCTACACAGAAGTCTCGAGATGACCCGCGTTCCAACCACGGGACTACGTCCGTCCTCTTTTTTCATCCTGCTGTGTGCAGGAAGCCTATTCTTCCGTGCAGGTGCGTCCTCTGTTTTTCCCTTTCGGCTCAGTTTGTATCGAGCCGATTATATGAAATTCGAGCTCTTGTTTTCGGCACTGGCCGAGATCTTTTCTCAGTGTAGCACAAATCAACATTTGAACTCAAGATGTTTACCAGGGTTTTTTTTTTGTTTTTTTTTTGGGAGGGGGGGGGGTGCTTAGAAGGTCATGAAAAGGATTGTGAAAAGGGAAACCTCGCATTAAAGGGACTGGATCAGTGCAGAAAAAAAAAAGGGAAAGTCTTAAATAGAAATGATTTAAAGCTTCAAACATCTTGGATCCGCTTCTGACAGCTAAATATAGCCATGTTATACTTTTCCAGGATTTTTAGATGTGTAACCAGGATCAAAATTTTACTGAGCCCCATGCTGCGGAGATGTGGCGCGGATAACATGCTATCGCAGAGCCCAACGAGGACGTCAGTTCCTAATTTTTAATCTCCGTCACGGTGCACTTCCGTTCTTCCTTAAATTGCTCTGCATTTATAAAATATTCATATTTTAAATATTTTATTAGTTTACAACACAGCCTAAGTTACCTGTTGAATTCAGCCTCCAAAACGCACAGTTTTTAACAATATAACATTGTTTTTTTTCATCTGATTTTGAAACCGAACCTCAGTATAGAAGACACATTACAAATGCTTTATTTTTTCACAATTTGTCAAAGTGAGCTGGTTTCATATTAAAAATAAACAATACAACAGAGATCTTACCATTACCATTAATAAATGATCTATTATACATACAGTAGTAACTGTAAAAGATAGATCAATTGGAAATGTTCACTGGGTGGGAGGGGCCTTTCCATTGAGTGGGAGGGGCCTTTCTTCTCAGTCAATCACAGCAGCCAATCGTAGGTGTCTGTGAGCTCATGTATGCGGAAGAGGATAGATAGCGCTTTCCTCAGCGTACGTTACACCGCCCTGGGACACAGCAGGAGCAGCAGTTTGAAAAGTTGCAGTTAGCTAGCCTGACATGTCTCGAAGGAAGAAAGAAGCCCGTGTTAGCCCTCACCCTCCCTGGAAAGAAATTCTGTCGTGTGAAGCAAACAAACATGAACTAGAACGAACATTCTGTTCTAGGAATAAAGATGTCAATGTGTACAGTAATTAATAAGAAAATGTACCTGAAACTTTTTTAGCGTCTACCGTTTGGTAGCGTTTAGCAGTGTTGGTGGTGCAGTAATTAATAATACGAGCTTTCGCCAGTGACGCTCTCAATGAGTTTATTTCTGGACTTTGGAAACAATAAGAAATGCGACTCTTCAATAAATACGTACCTGTACATGATGCTACCTGTACGATGCTTACTGAATAAATGTATAATGATATTCCTGTCGTAGTTTAGGTTTTAACCCATGTTTTTGGGATTTTTTCCGCCCCATGATGAGCAGACGTAACCCTGGCGATGAAGATCACCTCCAACGGGCCTCAGACTTTACAGCTGGCACAAGGAGAGCAGACAACACTGGGGTGTACGTACACACCCGGGCCTGAGGACGTCGGCGAACTGGACATCGAGTGGACGCTGGTCAGTCCAGACACCACGCAGAAAGACAAAGTGGTGAGTAAAGTCAATACTGAGTAATGGCAGGATCAGGAAGTGGCATTGTGGGAATGATTTGCATTCAAATATGTTGCAGATTAAGAGTATTTAGCTCCAGAGTGGCAGAGCTTAAATCCCAGGTGGTTTATTATATCAACAAAAATCAGAGCAACTTTATCTCCATCATAGTTTTAATGGCGAGGGTGAAAAGTCATCCTCTCAAGAAGTTTGTTTTGCATGATTTTCACGGTTTCGCTTTTAGTTGAAGCTGATACGTATCAATAAATATCAATATAACACCATATAAAACACTCCATGTCATGCTCTTACAGGAACTTAATCAACGACTTCATCCTGAACTGAGGAAATGTTTCATCCCTTTTGGCAACAGTGATAATATTCCATTTATTAGAGAACGCCAGGTTGTACGTCTTATCCGTTTATGGCTACGTTCAATGCCGTGAGTGCCTGTAGCGTTATAGCAGATTTTTAAAAATGCTGCTGGTCATGGTACCGAGAAACCACAAGGCGTAAACTCCGACTGGTACAAAGTTCTGACACTGGAGACTCCTTCCAGAAACATTCAATGAACATTTTTTCTCCTTATTGAAAGTTTTATTACGTTAAAGATTTTTTTTAAATTCTGTGTATGTGGAGAATTTATCATACAAGTCCCCGTGAATGAGCTGTTACTAAAGAAACGATCATGTGAACCATAAGAACAACCATTTCTACCACTTCTGAATTAAGTCTACTAAACCAGTGTAAGTTAGCTGCGGTGGTTTAGTGGTTAAAGTTTTGGGTTATAGATCAGAAGGTCATGCGTTCAAGTCCTATGACCACCTGCCACGTTGGTATTTTTCACTATGTAAGGTATGACAGTATTTTACTGTAACTATGTTTTACAGTTGTTCACTGTAAATTCAAACCCAAGTTGCCAGTAGTTTTTTTACACTTTTGTTTTTTTCTTTGTCATACCATGATTTTTGTTTTACCACACATTTGATACACATTTCTGTTTTCAGCGTTGATGTTTTGATCATCTGATGTTCCTGCATTTTGTCTGTTAGCTCCTATCGTACTCAGGTAGAAGTAAATATTTCCATGGCGACCCAGAGTTAATGAAGGGAGTGGACTTTGCGGTGAGCGACCCCTCTCAGGGCGACGCCTCGCTCTCGATCGCTGAGCTCACAGCCGTGCACACGGGAACGTACCAGTGTAAAGTGAAGAAAGCTCCGGGATTGGACATGCGCAAAATCACTCTGCAGATCCTGGGTAACGTAGTGCCTTTTTCATACACCAGTGAATTCAGCCAACAATCAAATTGAGGTAATTCACCATTTAGACGTTAATTAAATGGCTCAAAAAGTCCAGCTGTGTGCAAATTTAACCTACAGTTTATTATCATCTGAAATACATCAAACTTTCAGTTCATCTTCAACATGTCTAGCATCTGCAGCTGGATCGGTGCTAAATCTGTCTTTTTCTTTTTGTCCATTTTTATAAATAACAGCCTGTCGTTTTTGTCACCGGTGGGCGATATGACAAAAATGTTGTATCCCGATTCTCGACAGTATTTCCACAATGCACGACATGTACCAGGTTCGCGAACAATTTTCCAGCAATAATGTGATGTGCATGCAGTATATAATAGTGCTGAAGTTACAAAATGCATTTTTTAAAAATGTTCAACAATTAATTAACAAATGTAAACGTTAGCCGGGTTTCCGTTGCAGTTTTGCGCAAAATAAAAGCGATATATTTTACATTTACATTTACATTTATTCACTTAGCAGACGCTTTTATCCAAAGCGACTTACAAATGAGAAAGATACAAGCAAAGCGATATATCAAGCAGAGAACAATACAAGAAGTGCTACCATACAAGATCTATTAATTGAATTCCAGAAGAAGCAAAGTGCAGAGTAGAGGTGTAAGTGCATTTTTTTTATTATTATTTTTTTTTATTATGAGTTGGTCAGGTGTTCATGGAAGTGGTGGGTCTTTAGCTGTTTTTTGAAGATGGTGAGAGATTCTGCGGTCCGGATTGAGATTGGAAGTGCATTCCACCACTGAGGAACAGTTAGTGTGAAGGTTTTGGAAAGGGACCTTGCACCACGCTGAGTTGGAACTGCTAAACGTCGGTCGCTAATCGATCGCAGATTGCGTGAGGGAACATAGGCCTTCAGGAGAGAGTTGAGGTAGGAGGGTGCTGTTCCTGACAAGGTCTTGTAGGTGAGCATCAAGGCCTTGAACTTGATGCGGGCAGCTACAGGAAGCCAGTGGAGGGAGATGAAGAGGGGTGTGACATGGGTTCTCTTGGACTGGTTGAAGACGAGGCGCGCTGCAGCATTCTGAATCATCTCAAGGGGTTTGATGGAACTGGCTGGGAGGCCTGAAAGCAGTGAGTTGCAGTAGTCCAGTTTAGAGATAACAAGAGCCTGGACTAGTATCTGTGTAGCCTGTTTGGTGATGTAGGGCCGGATTGTCTTGATGTTGTAAAGGATGAACCTACAGGACCTTGCAGTCGCTGAGATATGGTCTGTAAAGGTCAAGCCGTCATCAAGAATCACCCCAAGGTTCCTGGCCGTCCTGGTTGGCATGAGTGTGAGTGAGCCGAGCTGTACAGTGAGGTTGTGGTTGATTGAGGGACAAGCCGGGATCACGAGAAGCTCAGACTTTGCCAGGTTAAGCTTAAGATAGTTTTCCTTCCTCCAGACCGAGATGTCCGAAAGGCAAGCAGAGATGCGTGCAGAGACGGATGGATCGTCAGGCTGGAAGGACAAATGGAGCTGGGTGTCATCAGCATAGCAATGATATGAGAAGCCATGAGACTCAATCACCTGCCCTAGAGATGTAGGGTAGATAGAAAAGAGGAGTGGACCCAGAACTGACCCCTGTGGAACGCCAGTTGTGAGTTTTAAGAATTTTTTAAGAATTTAAGAATTTGTCGACATTTTAAGAATGTCGACAAAACATAAACGGGATTGGTCTGCGTTCTCATTCAACGATGTTATGCGATAAAATCTGGGTTTTCTCCTCTCGACATAGTCATAACAATTAAACCTGGCGACGAATCTCCTAGATTCGTCGCCAGACAGATCGGCAACAAAATAAGGCCGCTCGTGGCACCTGCCGTATCATGCCAGAGGGAACCGTCATCAAGAGGGTCATCTGTCATGCGAGAAATGTGTTTCCGTTTCGTTTTTTCGAAATATTGCTTCGTCGAATTGTCTGAAAAACCACCTCATGTGAGTGTATGAAGTTTTTTTTTTGGCGATATTTGAGAGTTTTTCCACTTTACATGTGGGGAAAAGTGTGTAAAAATGGTGAGTTCTGGCTGAATTGTTCTGTTCATTACGGCATACCCCAAGGTTCAGTATTCCCTTCAGTTACATCCTCAGCTCTTTTTCTTTCTTTTTTCTTTTTTTTTTTTTAAAAGAAACGAGTTCGACGGCCTTTTTCGCATTCCAGCAAGACTTTGTTTTATTAAACAAACGAAAAAAAGTTGCTGAACGAGTTGTACAGACATTCCCTTGAAACTCTAGAGCTTATCTTCAGAAAGTAGAGCATTCGTTGGAACTACAAATACAGTTCCGTGTTAAAGTGTTTGACCCCTCTTCAAAACTCATCAGTTTTGCCCGGATTATGGGTCATGTCTAGGTGGTACTTGTGTGGTGCGATGCAGCATCCAATTCCTCACCATTGATCCGACAGTGCTTACTGGGAGGTCCAATCCCAAATTACACCCTATGCTCAAGTTGTCTTCACATTGCAGTCCTTACAGTCTCTTCACTGACAGTTCGCCTGATTATTACACAAACATCTTCATCAGCTGTAGGTGCTGTAGTTTATATCGGAAATTAGCAGAAGTCTAAATCGTGACGTTCGTTCTATTGGGTTTTAAAGTTCACAGACTGAAGAGATGCGTTGAGAAAGTAGTGATGAGTTTTTATTCCTTAAGTTTCTTCATTTCACTGCTGCCATGGCAACGAGCTTTAAAATCCCAACAGTGCTCCGCTTCATAAGGAACCTGTATTAATCTCTCGCAGATGGCACAGGAACATCACAGGAACGCTCGTCGGGAGCTCGTGTTCTGTAGAATAATTGAGTTAATTGAGTTTAAATCAAAATCACAGGCTCTAACGGAGAAAGTTTTGCTCCTTTTCATTCGTCAGGCATCAAAGCAGACGTTTTTGTCCTGTCTTTAAAATTAGGGGGTAAAATGAGAAGACTGGGCTGATTGCACCTTCAAAATAAAAGATATAATGGATAATAATGGATTTCATGTTCTGAGTGGCGAGACACACAAAAAATGCTATATTCAGAAGTCCATATAAAAGACTCGCGCTTGTTAATTCATCACTGTGAAAGGTTTTTTTTACAGCTTTGAGTTCATGGCAGAACATCACAGTCAGCAAACTCAGTTTCCCAGGAACACAGACATGGCCGCCACGGCCTACACATCCCAAGACACACACACACACAACACACCTCGTGGTCATTAAGTCCAAAGCCTACGTCAATATTTATACTCGGAAAGTTCCTCATGTTCACTTATGACCCCAATCATAAGTGCTTAAAAAATCGCTGCCATTTTGTCTCATCCATTCATTACTCATGCTATCAGTATCAGAGTATTTTTTTTTTTCCCAGAGTACTATCTAATGACCAAGGTGTAGCAGACTAAGGTCTGGGATCTGAACGAACGTAACCTTCTCTGCCCATCAGAGCGGCCGTCAGTACCGAAGTGCTGGGTGGAAGGGGACGAGGGCGTGGGGACGTCCGTGTCCCTCCGCTGCAAGTCAGATCGGGGTTCCGCACCCATCCAGTACGTGTGGACGAGAGAGAGCGGGGGTCCGATTCCTCCCGGAATTACACAGGGTGAGTGTGATGTCATATTGTGATATCAGATCTCACAGCAGGTCGTGTGTGGTGTGATTTAAAAAAAAAAAATTATAAGCTTAATGGCTTTACTGGAATCGTGCCAGTCTACGAGCTGTGATTTTAAAACCCTCAAAATCTTGAGAGTATATATTAGTGTCAGTTTTGTGAAAAACGAGGGATTAATGTGTTGCCAGAAAGCATGCTTTTAAAAATTATGGATTTTTTTTTTTTAATAATTACCCTATCGTAAACTTTTTTGTTCAAAGTCTCTAATTAGGAGAGTCCAGCCCAGAAGTCGTAATAAATTAAATAAATAACGTTTAATTAAAGCCGTAATCAGTTACCTTTAAGTGATTACTTTTGAGGCGAATCCAAATGAACCTCCTGAGGGCGTCGGTCTCGCAGGCGAGATAAAACACCTGTTTTTTTCTTCTTTTTAGAGCACTGCTGCTGTGGAAGAACCTAAGACTTTAAGATATGTGTTGTTGTTGTTTGTTTTTTTTTTACTTTTATTACATATGCAGGTATGTGTAAAAGTTTGTGCACCCATGCTCTGAAATTATGAATGATGGTATTGGAAAAAAAAAAAAAAAAGTCATACAAATCATCAACAAAAACAAAGTGTGTTAAGAAACCTTCTCATTTCTTCTGCTGGACACCAGACAGTGGGTCCCTGTGCGAGATCTGGCAACCTGTGCTATAATTTCCACTTTGTGTCATAGCAAAAGTCCAAAACTTTCTAAGACTTTAATAACGTACGAATAAGATTGTTCATAAGCAGCCAGACGTGAATTAAAGTTCACTCAAAGTTTTTATTGGGATTTGCTCATCTGTGTATGCGTTTATCAGATTCGTTCCTTGGAGAACTCCTTATCGCCAATCACTCTGTGGACTTGGCGGGTATCTACGCATGTGAGGTGTCTAACGCTGTGGGGAAAGAGCGCTGTCGAATCAACCTGCGGGCTGTCAAGCGTAAGTGTACACGCTACATCAACACACCTGAGCCATGAACGTACCACTGAAGTCCCTCAAGAAATCTCTACACTGTTCCGCTCATTAAAAATGCCAGGATTTATCGAAAGGCACGCATATACAAATTAGAACGTCCTTCAATCATCCCAAACATCGCTAACGTTAGTTAGCGTTAGCTAACATTAGCTAACTGCTAGTAAATGAGCTCATATTTAGGTTTTCAGTTTTCTCAGTGAGCCAAATGTACAAATGTCAAAATACAACGTTATCGTAAGAACCGCCAAGTGTTCATCACTAACTTTCGCTAAGTTATAAGTTAGCTAGCTAGCTAGCTTAGCATGAAATTTTTGTGGCTAAGTTTATATACATATAAATCATTTGTATATGCTAATTTTGCAAAAATATGTTTATGTTAAAACAAATCTATATACACACATACTCACTCTTGAAGATGTTCTGTTCATCAGTTTATTACTGTTGGATCTCTATTTGAATGGGTTGCCGTCATTATAATGCTGTGACTGGTGTGTGTGTGTGTGTGTGTGTGTGTGTGTGTGTGTAGCTCATAACAGAGCCGGTGTGATTGCAGGTGTCGTGTGTGGATGTCTGCTGCTCATTGCCATCATCCTCATCATCCTGCTGCTCCTCTTCTTCCGATGCAGACAACAGCGTCGGCGCTACGAGAAGGAGTTCTCCAACGAGATCAGGTAGAAAAATGCTTTTCTGAATTCTATGCAAATTAGTTAAGCGACAAATCCAAATAGTTGGCTCGAATGATTCCTCAGACCGATCCTATAGTGCATGTGGTCTGACACTGACACTCTGACACTGGAGACTCCTTCCATACATTTTCACTAAACATCTCCTAACAGAAACCCCGGTTCACGTGGAGCGTGAATGAGCTGTTACTATAGAAACGTATTATATCTTATAGAAACCTGTGATTTGCACCTGCACTATTATAGAAAATGAATCAACAGAGCTTGACCAGTCGTCCTCATTACGTCTGATTATCAGGGAGGACGTTCCAGCGCCCGAGAGCCGACCGACGAGCCGTGTTTCCAGTCGTCACTCCAGACAGGCCTACAGCCAAATGAGCCAAACCGACCACCATCAAGCGGCTTCCACCAGCACGGGATACACGCTGCCGAAATTCGACAACAAATACGGCTACATCGTGTGACACGAACCAACATCATACGATCATATATATGCACAAAATTACCCACTGCTGGAATACAGTACACTTCCACTATATACGATATGTTGTGTATAGTGATGTGGTGATTTTAAAACACTGTTTTTATATATAAATTTATATTTTAGCTTTGTTATAGGAAGGACATATTCTTGTCTCTCTCTGTGTCTGTGTGTGAACGTATGGTTTTAATTGTGTTAATTGTTGTAAAGTCATTCCTTCACTAAAGGCATTATAATGTATGGATATTGGATTTGTATGGATGTTATTATTGCAGTATTGATTATGTTCTGTATGTAATTGCTAATCATCAATATCAACAGATAAAATCCAATTCAACAAAGACACGATTAACACACCTCCTCTGATACTGTGAATAAAGCACCAACATTTTACACATTGCAGAGTCTAATTCGAAGCGTCACACACGTCCTGCCTTGCCTCTGGTGTTTCAACCACTCAGAAATGATTCTTTAAAGGTTATTTTTGAATTTGTCGCGGTGAGGAAATCAAACATTTTTGACATAATGAGTCAAAATTCAGAATAAATTTTATTATTTTTTTTAAAAGTAACAAGATAAATCAACATTTAGATAATTACTTGCCTTATTTTGCGGCAATAAATCAACATTTAAAGAATTATCATTCTACAATAGAAAATGTGTAAAAAGCTATAATTAGGACATTATTTTGAGATTTAAAAATATTGATATTACAAAACATATGTTGAATCATATGCAGACTTTTGGGATAAATCAGAATTATGAGCAATTAAGTCTAAAAACAGTCACAATTTAAGGTTCTGAGATTTAAATTAAATGCAACACTGGAAATTTGTAAAGAGAAAAAAAGATTTTAAGAATAAAAGTTTCGAAATTTCTGTATAACTGCATATCAATATTTTGACATAAATCAGTTTTTAATTACAATTACTCAAAATATTAAGATTAAATTAAAGCTGGTTATATTGGGGGAAAAAATATAAATTTTTTAGTATTATATTTAGTAATATAAATATAAAGTTGAATTTGAAAAGGCCGCTACAAGCATGATAAATATCATATTAAACGTGTTGTTTTTGTTTTTTTTAACGTAAATAAAGTTAATATTCTTTCCATTATTTTTTGTATGAATTCATGTTGTTTGTGTGGCCACCAGGCAGCGCATGCGCACAACGCGTCATTTCATTTTGAGGGCGGGGGGGTTGAGTAGAACGGGTTAACGCAGCTATACAACGCGCATGCGCAGACGTGCTGTCACGACCCGCTATCTTTCTGTCAGCGCAGAAGCTAGGCTAAGCTAAGAACGCTAATCATGAAGGCTCTTCGCGGAATGGTGAGCGGAGCCGTAAACGAGATTACCTCGGCTGTCAGCGGACACAAAACCGCCGCTACCCGGGAGCACGTCCTCGCAGTCAGTCGCGACTACATCTCTCAACCGAGACTGAGTGAGCAGCCATTTTAATTAATACGCTGTTTAGGGTTTTCAGCTAGCCAGATGCAGCAAGCATAGGCCGTATCTCAAAAATGTTCCACGTAGTGCACTACGTACAGTGTAACGTAATGTCTTTTACACCCTACAGAGTGCGCTTAGTTTTTTAAATCTGTGCTATTTGGGACGTAGCCATTAATTGTATTCAGGTAGATGATGCAGGGAATGAATGACAGGTTTATATAACAAGAAATACGCGAGATATATTTCTAATTATTTTTCTTTTAATAATTTAAACGCATATGAACATAGCTACATGATTGTTTTTATATATAAATTTACCCGTATGAATTAGCATTTGTTTGGTTAGCCAGCCGTGTCTGTGCATTTTGTTTTGAATTATTGTGACAAGCAGCTAATGTGATGCTCATATAAAAAATATATATATAAATATGATAAAACAATAAACCTTTTAGTATCAAAGCAAAGAAAGGTGTTTCTATTTTATTTAACATTTTTTTATTTAATCCTTTAACTTGTGCAATAGCTGATTCTTTGATTTTATGCTCTATTTACTAAATAATACGGTAATGTTTTTATTATTATTATTATTTGTATAATATTATATATTGTCATTTTTCTTTATCATATTATTGGGTTTGCAGTTTGTCCTTCAAATAAATAACTGTATCATGCACAGCTCATTGTAGGCCTGAATGTTGTTATAATGCTGTACGATCGTTTACACACATCTACACTGCCCTCCATTAATTTTGGCACCCTTGGTAAATATGAGCTGTGAAGGCTGTGAAAAATTGTCTTCATTGTTTAACCTTTTGATCTTTTGTTAAAAGAAGTCACAAAAATTCTCTGCTCTCATGGATATCAAACAATTGCAAACACGACACAGGTTTATCCAAAAAAAAAAAAAAAAATTATTGTTAAATATAGGTGTGCAACAATTATTGGCACCCTTTTAGTCAGTACTTTGTGCTAGCTCCCTTTCCAAGATAACAGCTCTGAGTCTTCTCCTATAACGCCTGATGAGGTTGGAGAATACATGGCGAGGGATCTGAGTCCTTTCCTCCATACAGAACCTCTCCAGATCCTTCAGATTTTGAGGTCCACGCTGGTGGACTCTCCTCTTCAGTTCACCCCACAGGTTTTCTATGGGGTTCGGGTCAGGGGACTGGGATGGTCATGGCAGGACCTTGATTTTGTGGTCAGTAAACTATTTGTGTTGATGTTGATGATGATGTTTTAGATCATTGTCCTGCTGGAAGATCCGACCACGGCCCATTTGAAGCTTTCTGGCATAGGCGGTCAGGTTTTCATTTAATATCTGTTGATATTTGATCGAGTCCATGATGCCATGTATCCTAACACAATGTCCAGGTCCTCTGGCAGAAAAACAGCCCCAAAACATTAAAGATCCTCCACCATATTTAACCGTGGGCATGAGGAACTTTTCATACGGCTACCTCTCTGTGTGCTTCAAAACCACCCCTGGTGTTTATTCCCAAAAAGCTCTATTTTGGTTTCATCTGACCGTAGAACCCGATCCCATTTGAAGTTCCAGTAGTGTCTGGCAAACTGAAGACGCTCGAGTTTGTTTTTGGATGAGAGTATTTATTTATACACTTGTGAAAAAGGAAGTCATGGTTGAACAATTTCCTGTTCCCTTTTTTCTCATATGAATTCATAGGTGTGACAATAATTATTGCATACCTATATTTAACAAAAATATCCATGAGAGCAGAGAATTTTTGTGAATTTTATTAACAAAAGATCCAAAGGTTAAATGATATAAATCTTACCCCTTGTTTGTTTTGTCCACAGCATATAAAACTGTATCAGGTGTCAATGGCCCTCTGGTGATCTTGGACCAAGTAAAGGTACAGTAGTATAATAATAATAATAATAATAATAATAATAATAATAATAATAATGAACTTTTGAATATTTGTTTCCTCTGAAAGGTCCAGATATTTACTCTGTCACACACATGTTAATAATAAATAATAAAAAAGTGCAGCATACACACGTTAAAGCTGCCCCTAATGCAGTTTCCCAGGTATGCCGAGATCGTCCACTTGACCCTCCCTGATGGCACGAAGCGCAGCGGCCAGGTCCTGGAGGTCAGCGGCTCCAAAGCTGTCGTCCAGGTGAGCTGTATTGTTGTTGTTGTTGTTTTTCACTTATTCTTCAGTTCATTTATTAATAACCTGACACACGTCATAGTGCCATGACTCATCCCTGATCTCTCTTGGTTTCAGGTGTTCGAAGGAACGTCAGGCATCGACGCCAAGAAGACAAGCTGTGAATTTACAGGGGACATTTTACGCACGCCCGTGTCCGAGGATATGCTGGGTGAGAACAGAAAAAAGAGGCGCTCATTTTCAACCCGATACATACACATTTTTAAATAATATATTCTTTTATTAATACCGTTTGTATTTCCAGGCCGTGTGTTTAACGGGTCGGGAAAGCCGATCGACCGAGGCCCGGCCGTCTTGGCCGAGGATTACTTGGACATCATGGGTAAAACATCTGTGATTTTTATTATTTTAATTATTTGTGTTGTGCGGCATTAATTTAGGAAACAACAGGAGCTGAGAATCTCACGTTAGCAAAGCCGTTACGAGTTTTAAAAAATGACGGGAATGATGTTTTTCCTGGATCAGTATGCGAACACGAAAAGGAATTTATTTATTATCCGGATTTTAAGAGGAAAAATGTAGGCTTTTTTAATTTATCCATCTACCTAGTTATTGGTTTTATTTTATTTACTTTATGTATCTGTTTTTTTATTACATTTTTTGTGGGACTGAACCACCATATCAAGCAGTTTATTATTTATTATAGAAAAGATGTCACCCTTAATTAAAAACTCATTTGAGCTGACTTTAAAGGGGCCGTTTGTATTTTTATATGGTGTTTCCAGACACATAAAAACACATAATTCCAAAGATACACTTGAAGATTTGTGATTCACGATATTGGAATGTAATAGTTTTGGCTAGTCTTTTTAATTTCAAGCTTCGGTTTACATTTTTCTGGCCCAGAAATTAGCTTGATGGAGAGTTGTTCAGCTCTTCCCCGTTTTCTTAAAAAGCCACTCGCAAGGCATTTGTCCGGTGCTTTTATTGCAGTTGCAATTGGTCTCACAGGAATCAGAGGGCTGTAAATATTACACATGGCTCCTTTAAACCTTTAAAAAGCAGAGAAATTATTTAACACAATAATTCTGTATCGTTTTGTGATCAAGGTGAATGAGTGTTTGTTTTAATGTTCCGCCGTTCAGTAGAACTGACTCGCACAAACCTGACTGACTGAAATAAACAGCGTTCATTGTTTGAGGAAAGCTTTTGTTACTTTGTGCGCTCTGGAAGCTCTGAAAAGACGCTTGGATAAGTATTTGCCTCCTCCACCTGCTTTTCCAGGCCAGCCCATCAACCCACAGTGCCGTATCTACCCCGAGGAGATGATCCAGACCGGCATCTCCGCCATCGACGGCATGAACAGCATCGCCAGGGGGCAGAAAATCCCCATTTTCTCT
The DNA here is from genome assembly GCF_023375685.1 of Ictalurus furcatus. Lineage (NCBI taxonomy): Eukaryota > Metazoa > Chordata > Actinopteri > Siluriformes > Ictaluridae > Ictalurus > Ictalurus furcatus. The sequence goes on from NC_071270.1 coordinate 25,607,164, forward strand.
GCAGCCGGTCTCCCACATAACGAGGTCTTGTTCACCGTCAGATTAAAATCACCTTTTGGAGAACATTTTCTTCTATGTCTACTGGGTTTATGTCCCTAAAAATCAAATGAAGCAATCAACAAACGTGGCTTCCAACAACGTTTCGTACTAGTGATCCTATTTTAGGGCCTAAAAGTCTCATGGCAAATTCTTGGACCCCTATAATTGCTGCTTGCTGCTATATTTGTGGTCATGACGGTTATTAACATATTTGTTTAATTCCTAATTGGCTTTGATGTAATACAGATCAGAAAACTAGCCTTTTATGTTAGCACATAGCACACATGATTCCTTGATGTCTTGACATCGTTTTTTTGGCTTTGTGTGTGATTTCAGATCGCAGCACAGATCTGTCGGCAGGCCGGCCTGGTCAAGAAGTCCAAAGATGTGATGGACTACAGCGAGGAGAACTTTGCTATTGTGTTTGCAGCCATGGGGGTGAGGAGAACTTTCTAATGGCTACCAGGTCCAAGTTCAGTGCCCAGTTCATTATTCCATTATTACTGGATGAGTTCAGTCAGATGTAGTAGGTTTTATGTCAGCAGCTCACAGTGTGATTGGAGAAAATCCTTCTGCCTTTAGGTGAACATGGAGACGGCAAGATTTTTCAAGTCTGACTTCGAGGAGAACGGCTCCATGGACAACGTGTGTCTGTTCCTGAATCTGGCCAATGATCCGACGTAAGCACTTGCGTACCATTTTATAGAAGTGGTGCACAATTTTTAGCTTCCGAACTAGCTGTATATTTAACAGTTTTAGCGCGATGATGGATTAATTCCCATGTTTAGGATTGAACGCATCATCACTCCTCGCCTGGCGCTGACCTCCGCTGAGTTCCTGGCCTATCAGTGTGAGAAGCACGTCCTGGTCATCCTGACTGACATGAGCTCCTACGCTGAAGCCCTGAGAGAGGTCGAGTTTAAAACAACACTACTGAATCTCAAATCTAACTCTCAGCCAAAGTGTGTAACCCCAAAAAACTTAACCCCACGACGCTGCTCAAACCCCTTAAATTCACCTCAGCAGAGATTATAATCCCAAAACTAACCCCGACCCAGAGTATGACTCCAAGACCGACCCTGAGTATGACTCCAAGACCGACCCCGACCCTGAGTATGACTCCACAGTTATCCCTACCACTGAGTATGACTCCAAAACCAACCCTGACCCTGAGTATGACTCCAAGACCGACCCCGACCCTGAGTATGACTCCACAGTTATCCCTACCACTGAGTATGACTCCAAAACCAACCCTGACCCTGAGTATGACTCCAAGACCGACCCCGACCCTGAGTATGACTCCACAGTTATCCCTACCACTGAGTATGACTCCAAAACCAACCCCAACCCTGAGTATGACTCCAAGACCGACCCCGACCCTGAGTATGACTCCACAGTTATCCCTACCACTGAGTATGACTCCCAAACTAAACCAGTATGAGATCTGTGTTTTATATTTTCACGATGTCTGAAATGTAACGTTCTCTCCCAGGTGTCTGCAGCGAGAGAGGAAGTACCCGGACGCCGTGGTTTCCCTGGTTACATGTACACCGATCTGGCGACAATCTACGAGCGGGCGGGGCGAGTGGAGGGACGTAACGGCTCCATCACTCAGATCCCCATCCTCACCATGCCTAATGACGGTGAGAGAGAGACAGAGAGGCGCATTTCTGTTTCTGCTATCAGACACTACTTGCCTACAGAACTGCATCACTATACACTGTGAAGTGACGTGTTCTCTTAATTCACCGCAGACATCACACATCCTATTCCTGATTTGACCGGCTACATCACGGAGGGTCAGATCTACGTGGACCGACAGCTTCACAACAGACAGGTGAGTCAGGAGAATATAACCGCAGCTCTGACAGTAAGGCAAGTGGGTTTTTATCGTCATTCCTCTATATAGCTTGTATACATTGGAACGAAATGCCGTTTCTTTAGGACCATGGTGCGACACAGAACAGTACGCAAGACTACATGAAGTGCAAATACATGACGGTGTGAGACGAGTGCAAAACAATCAATACACAGGACAGTAGATACACAGAACATGGACTGTTTTGTCATGTAGCAGCACGCGTATAACAGTGAGGGTTGGAGGCGTTGTCCGTAATACCGATTGCTTTGCGGATGCAGCGGTTGTTGAATGAGGTGTGGATTCTTTCTGCCTACATTTGCTGATGTAGCCAGTCACCGACGCTGTATGTTCCTCCAAGCCTGTGGTGTTGTGGGCTGTAGCAGCCTCTCTGAACATATCCCAGTCCGTGTGCTCAAAGCAGTCCTGAAGTGCCGAGATGGCTCCCTCAGACCAGGTTCGGCACGTTTCAGAAGTGGTCCGTACGCTGGGACTGGCATAACGGAGATGTGGTGGGGTGCGGCCTTGTTGGCACCGTGAATGTTGGTGTAAACAAGATCTGAAGTGTTTGTATCACAGGTTGCGAAATCAGCACGGTAGCAGTGATTTCAGACTCACTATTCATGCGCACATGAATGGTTTCTATAGTAACCGCTCATTCGCAGGGACTCCTGTAGCGGACGCTTCGTGTAAACGTATCGAAAAAGCGTGTGTGATTTGTCGTGCACAGATTTATCCGCCGATCAACGTGCTGCCGTCTCTGTCTCGACTCATGAAGTCGGCCATCGGAGAGGGAATGACGCGCAAGGACCACTCGGACGTCTCCAACCAGCTGGTGAGATTCAGAGCTGATCACGTGACCAGTGGCATATTAATGTTAATATGCGCATATCTATGTCTATATTGTAAATATTGCAGCAGATTTGTTTATTGAGGTTGTGATTGAGAGCAGTGCGAGCGTGTAAAGCGGGTCCTCTGTTGTCAGTACGCGTGTTATGCCATCGGGAAAGACGTCCAAGCCATGAAGGCCGTAGTGGGAGAAGAAGCTCTGACGGCTGACGATCTGCTGTACCTGGAGTTTCTGCAGAAGTTTGAGAGGAATTTCATCGCTCAAGGTGAGTCCTGGACATATGTTAGTGACACGATTATCAAAAGGTTCAAACAAAATCTAAAAAAAAAAAACATACATCTGCTGAACTTTTTGAACACTGTTGCCGTTTTTGTTCGTGTGAGGCGATCAATCGGCACAAATCGAATGATCACGTTTAACCGTTCAGACGCTTCCTGTCGGCGTTCTGTGAGGTCACTAACGGGAGTTAACGCTTTACATCTTTTTAATCTTTATTTTAAAAAAAAAATTGAAATGTGTCTTCCGCGTCGTCCTTTTGCAGGCGCTTACGAGAACCGCACCATCTACGAAACCCTGGACATCGGCTGGCAGCTGATGCGAATTTTCCCCAAGGAGATGCTGAAGAGGATCCCGCAGAGCACGCTGGCTGAGTTTTACCCCCGAGAGTCCAAACACTGAGCCACTGAGCGTACCGTTCTGCCGTCTCTCTCTCTCTATCTCTCTCCACCTGTGTATCTCCGCCCCTTAAATATACCGCCCTGGGTATGATCAGCCTTCAGCTGCGTCGTTATTAAACACTCCTCTCACTGTAGCCATGTACTTTAGTCCTCTGCTTCTGCTCTCTGTACATGATAAAACTAAATGTGGCCAAGCCGTGATGTGCGTGCGTGCATGCGTGCGTGCGTGCGTGTGTGTGTGTGTGTGTATATATGTTGTGAATATTGTCACAGTGAAGTGAGTGTGGAAAAAATAACAACTATATTGTGAGTGTATAAATAGATTATTAGCCAAACGTGTAGTCCTGGTGCCACCACTAGAGTGCTGGAATAATTCTTTTTCTTATTATTATTATTATTACAAAACGAAAATATAAAGCTGTGTGCGAGTGTAACGTGATTCGAGTGTGGTCAAAATGAAAGGAAAGGGAAATGATTTCTGGATCATGTAGGAATATTTAACACCGAATGTAGTTCTTCACGCCGGCTTCCACCTGTGATTGGTCGCTACAAATGAGGCGTGTCCAAACCGATTTGTTCTAAGCGTCACGTAGGACGCTAAACTTGTTATCCTCAAGCACTGATTCATTTAGAAGCAGTTCTTCCTCTTCTTCATGCTCTGTGTCGCCATAGTAACAGCAGTTTTCTCCTTATCCGTGGGAAACGCAGCGCCATCTGCAGTACCGGAGAACTCGCGCGCGACGACCGCTACGAAACCGTAACGAGTATTAGAATCTTAGATCTGGACTGACGTTTTTCGTACCGGGTGGGACGTCGTGTTCCAGCGTTCCTGATGTTAGATGAGAGACTAACTTCTAAACGGTATCATCCATCAATATCTCGGCGATTAAACCAAACAAAAAATTGTAACACTTTAAACAATCAAACAAACAAAAACATTAGCGTTGCGGGGGATGTTTTTTTTTGCACGACACAATTTTTGATCGGACAACACGTGCTCGGTCTAATCTACTTTTACGAAGCTCTGGTGCGTAACTAAAGAAAAGAACGTATTTCGGCTGATCGATTATATTTGTGAAATTTAAAAAATTGCCTACAATTTTTTTTTTTTTTCTTTAAGCACTACTTCTTTAATTAGCATTAAATCTTAACTTAAGCTACTATCTTGCTGCTCCTATCTATCTATATATATATATATATATATATATATATATATATATATATATATATATATAAAATATTTTTAGTCCATTTACAAAGCTAAACCGTTATCTCTGGTCTTTAAAAATAATGTTTATTTTTCTGCCCTCTGTATTTGATTAGTTGGATGTTGTATGCTATTTTGTATTTTATTTATTATGTTTACGTTTTGTTTATTTTTTTTATCACGATGATTATTTATTCGTGTCACAGAGGCCGTGTGTCGTTCCTCTTTCGATGGAATGCCGCAGTAAAGTGCGCGTCACCTCACGTGAGTTTCACACGGAAGGGTGTTTTGTCTGAATGCATGGAAATGATGTGATTGTGAAACGTCTGTATCTCATTCAGTCTGTGGAATAAAACCCGGTCACCTGCCATTAATCCTTTCGTCGTTCATTTCAGAGCCAGGGACAAAAAAAACAGAATTTTATTTTTAATTTCTATGTCATTATTTCAAGATATTATCTCGTTATTTTATATACTTAATAATAGAACAAGTTGCTAAGTCAAAATAATGACGTAGCAGTTCGGGGCTTCTGTAATTTCCCGTACTGAAAAATCACGGGCACTTCATTTCATTTATCAGGGCCTAAAGAAGAATTGTGTGGTCCTCACCGACTTTTATAAACAAACAAATTACCTGAATTGACAACAAACAAACAAAAAAAACGATTTCAATATGTATTATTTTCTCAAAAAAAGAAAACCAACATTCAGAAACCAGGTGGGGAAATGTTGCATAAAGTATACACAGATCAGCCATAACATTAAAACCACTGAGAGGTGACGTGAATAACGCTGATGATCTCGTTACCGTGGCAGCTGTCAGGGGGTGGGATTTATTCACCAGCAAGTGAACAGTCAGTTCTGGAAGTTGACGTGTTGGAAGCAGGAAAAATGGGCGAGTGTAAGGATCTGTGCGACTCTGACAAGCGCCAGATTGTGATAGCTGGACGACCGGGTCAGGCAGGTGTTGTGGGGTGTTCCCGGTACGCAGTGGTTAGTACCTACCAAAAGTGGTCCATGGAAGGACAACCGGTGAACCGCTGACAGGGTCATGGGCGCAGAAGGCTCACGGATGCGCATGTGGAGAGAAGGCTAACCCGTCTGGTCCGATCCAACAGAAGAGCCACTGCAGCACAAACTGCTGTAAAAGTTCACGCTGGCTGTGAAGGAAAGGAGTCGGAACACACAGAGCATCACAGCTTGCTGCGTGAGGAGCTGCGTAGCTGCAGAGCGGTCAGAGAGCCCATACTGACCCCCGTACACCTCCCAAATCTCCTACAGTGGGCACGTGAGCATCAGAACTGGACCTTGGAGCGATGGTAGAAGGCGTCCTGGTCTGATGAATCACGTTTTCTTTTACATCATGTGGAGGCCGGGTGTGTGTGTGTGTGTGTGCGTGTGTGTGTGTGGGGGGGGGGGGGGAAGAGACGGCACCAGGTTGCACTATGGGAAGAAGGCGAGCTGGTGGAGGCAGTGTGATGTTCCGGGTAACGTTCTGCTGGGAAACCTTGGATCCTGGTATTCACGTGGATGTTACTTTGACACGCAGCACCTACCTAAACACTGTTCCAGACCGAGTACACCCCTTCATGGTAACAGTGTTCCTAATATCAGTGTCCTCGTTCAGCAGGATAACGCTCCCTGACACACTGTTCAGGAACGCTTTGAGGAACATGACACAGAGTTCAAGGTGTCGACTCGGCCTCCGGATTCCCCAGATCTCAATCCGATCCAGCTTCTGTTGGACGTTCTGGACAAACGAGTCCGATCCACGGAGGCCCGACCTCACAACTTGCAGGACTTAAAGGATCTGCTGCTGACGTCTCGGTGCCAGATCCCACAGCACACCTTCAGAGGTCTCGTGGAGTCCATGCCTCGACGGGTCCGAGCTGTTTCGGCGGCACAAGAGGAGGAGGACCTACACGATATGACGCATTAGGTGGTTTTAATGTTAAGGCTGATCGGTATGTGTATATACTGTAGTTCAGGCTGTTTTTAGCTTGAATGTCCACTAGAGGTCAGTGTTAACTGAGTAATGCTCCTCTCGCTGACTCGCCGCAGGTGCATTTCTATCAGTGTCACAGATCTACACTGCACTACTTCCTGTTATTGCTCCAACACACCTAAATCATCTTAATAAGCGGTGATAGGTATAGCTAGCATTCGAAATATTTCCTATCCTTGCAGCACAAAATGTTCATTCATTTGTGCTCAGGTCAAGCATAAAGTTCTCCCAGGAACAACAAAAACACAACACTAATGGATGCATTCGCACCAGACCTGCTAAACACATCATAAATATTTCAGTGTAAAGATGTTTGGTGTGTTTCAGGGTGGAGTTTAACTTAAGCTCTGAGACATGTTCGGTAGGAACGCATGTAGGAAGTCTGGTTGTGCTACAGATTTTCATTTATTAACTACAAAAACTGTGCGGCTATAAATAGGAAGCTCCCCTGCGGCATCGTTCTTTAGTCGGTGTTTATGATTAAGTTGAGACGGGAAGCGTGTCGCCTGACTAATCCCCTGCAGCTATGTTCGGTTAGAGTTTGACCTTTCCAAACAGCCACGCCTAGTCTGACAGGTCTTTACCTGCACCGGATCAAAACACAGAGGAGGAAAGTTTTATACCGAGACGTGTGGGAGCCTCTGTGAAGCTGTTAATGTATAACTATTCACATATCTCAGACAGGAAGTGGAGTAATGGCTAGTAATGTTGGCATGAATCATGATCCTAGCCGTCTGTGTATTGATCCATCTCATCTGTGCTTTAATAATTAATCATGTCTGATCTTATACGTTAGAAGCTTACATGATTGTGGTTGTGTGTACTGAACCAGACCGAGAGATTAAAGGCTCAGGAAACCATCGCAGGTGTTTCGAGTTAATTCTTCTCAAGTCGACATTTCTGTATTCAGATATTTTTGAGTTACTGGATTTTCGATTTCCGTGAGCCGTAAACCGTAATCATCGAGATTAAAACAAAACAAAGCTTTAAATATTTCACTTTATGTGTTACGAATCTAGAATCTATGAACGTTCCACTTTTTGAGTTAAATTACGGGGAAAGAAAGCAGCAGTTATTATTATTATTATTATTTAAAGCTGCAGTATGTGTTTTGGGCATTCTGGGATTTGGAGACCTCTCTGGTAAAATTGTGATATTGCAAGGAATTTTATTGTGGATTAACATTTTGTAGCATCAACTTAAACTGGGGTTTAAATTTCTTTTTGAACTAAAGAAGGTTACATACTGCAGCTTTAATGCAGAATGTCGCTTAGGGCCCCGGAAAAGAACAGCCACGTTTAATCACACGTTTAATTTTAAACAAAGTAAGATGGTGATATATTGCAGCGTTAACGTGGGAATTTGTCTTGGGCCCTCAAAAGTGCAGAAATTACCCTTGCTGCAGCTTTCATTTCAAACAAATAAAAAGTTACATACTGCAGCTTTAAAGTGCAACGGCATTTAGGGTGCTTAAAAGTCCTGAACAGCCATGATTACACATTTAATTTTGAGCAAAACAGGTTATGCAAATACCGCGGCTTTGAAGTTAGATGTTATTTTAGGGCCCTGAAAAGTTTACAAAATATCCCTTTAATTTTGAACAGAATCAGGTACATACGGCAGCTTTAAAGTCGAATGTCGCTTACAGCCGCTAAAGATTCAGGAACAGCCCTGGTTACACCTTTAATTTTGAACAAAAATGTTATATACTGCAGCTTTAAAGGTTAAATAATGCAGCTTTCAAAAAGGAGGACTCTTTAGATGACTTTTTAGAGCACTTTAAAGATTAAAGAAATAACCCTGACTGCCCCTGTCACTTTCAACAAAATGTTACACACAGCAGCTTTAAAGTAGGATGTCACTTAGGGAACCTCGAAGTTTCAGAAGCAGCCCTGCTACACCTTTTTTTTTTTTTTTTTAAACTTAACTTTTAACGAACAACACCAGACACCGACTCTAAGTTTTTGTCATTTTAATTTTATCAAGTGAGAATTTTGGAGCCTTATTTTTGAGAAAGTGACAAAAATGTAAAAGATTTGATGAGACTGTAAACTTTTGACCTCAGTGATTGGGTGCATGATGGTGGAACATGTTGTGTAAGGATGTTTGTGGTTTAAATATCTTCATCCTGATCTAGTCAGAAGGCACTTCCAGGAAATGTACTGCTGCGTACAGAGATAAAGTGAGAAGACATCCACCTTGCACAAGATCTGGCACAGAGCAGAAGAAGAAACTCGTGTGACGTTTTATTCAAGCGAAAACTCTGAGAAATCGGAGAGGTTCGAGACGTTTACGTCTCCTTGCTGCGATCGCCTGCCTTAAATCGGTAACGTTCTGTAAGTTCTCTAAATTCCAAACAGCACTCGTGGACCTCAGCTTTCCATTTGTGAAGCTTCACCCGCTGAAAGGGGCGGGGCTCGTAGAGCCCGCTTACTACCACACAGTGGTTTTCAAAGTGGAGTTTTATTGCTGTTGAAAGCACACCGTGGCGTAAACGAGTCGTTCGGCGATCTGCTACGACGTGGAACGTGTTCGGTTAATTCGTGCCATTGTTACCATGGAAACCGAGGGAGGGGATTAATATCTGGAGACTTGTTTAACGATGAATGTAACAGATGGATGATATTACCACAACATCGTGACGTGAGGTTATTCTAGGCCTAGCATAATAATAATGTTGTTGTTGGTGTTGTTTTGTAAAAATAATACTAATACGTTCATTTATTTGTACATTTAAAATGCAGCCCAAGGTGCTTTACGGTGTGGAATAAAAAGCAGAGAAATAGTGAAACAAAAGGTCAGTTGTAAAAATGGCTAACCTTGGCTTACTTATTTCATTAAAAAAAAAAAAAAAAAAAAAAGTTACATACTGCAGCTTTAAAGTTGGATGTTTCTTAAGGCCACTAAAAGGTTCAAAACTAACCCTGGCTGCTCCTTTAATTTTGAACAAAAGTTACATACTGCAGGCGCGTACGGTGGTTTAGTGATTAGCATGTTTACCTTGGGGGTCCGGTTCCCGCCTCTGCTCTGTGCGCGCATGGTTACCCAGTTTCCTCCCCCAGTCCAAAAACATGCATTTTAGGCTGATTGGTATGTCCAAATTGTCCATAGTGTGTGTGTGTGTGTGTGTGTGTGATTGTGCCCTATGATGGGTTGGCACCCCATCCAGGGTGTCCCCCGCCTCGTACCCCGAGTCCCCTGGGATAGGCTCTAGGCTCCCTGTGGGTGGGTCGCACAGATGGGTTACATACTGCCGCTTTAAATAAGTAAATAAATCCTATTAATAAGTGCATACAAATACAAATAAAAGCATAATCATTAAAATAATAATGTACAAGTATTTCTAGTAATAAAAGCTGACGTGATAAACAATATATTTTCGCTGTTTTATTTTTTTTAAAATAGAAAAATAGATCTTTAAAAGACCTTTAAAGAATTATAACGTTAATAAATACAGTATTCTCGTGGCTAAGGTTTGCACAAGTTCTAGATTGTTTATGTTAGCACTGGGAAGTCCTGTGAGAAGTGCAGCATAGTGGAAGTCGGTCGGTTTAGTATTTAAGACATCCTGGGGAAGGTTTGAGTGAGCTAACTGGCCTGGCCACGCCCACCCCGTGTGATTCCTGCATGTTTCTGTGAAACTGCATTCTTCATCTACATGTCCTATCACGAACTCCCTCACCACATGAGGCTAAGTACATTTAAAGATGTCCATGTTATGATATAATGCACGTGGCGCGGTCACTATCTACTTCTAGTTAGCCGTGTACACCAGATGTACAAAAAAAAACACGCCTCACAGACGAATCCCAGGTGTAAATGTGTGCTCCTGCTCGTATCTTCCAGGTCCACAGGACCGTGATACTGAAGGAGGATTACTGAAGAGAAGGAAGTGAAATATTCTGTCGTCTCTCCTCATTCAAGACCGAATAACCACTATAACCTCGACTCTGATCTTCTGTCTTGGCGTATCTAACACGCCAAGCGATCTTCCACAAGATATTATAACGCTATCTACACCACGGCTGTGTTGAGTTCTCCGTTCTGATTGGTCAAAAGGCACTGGTTCATTTTCTAGAACAGCAGCTCTGACAGTAGTGCAGGTTTATTATTATTATTATTATTATTATTATTATTATTAATGCGCTCGTTCTAATACGTTATCGTTTCTATAGTAACGGCTCGTTCGCGGGGACAAAGTGGCAAAGTTTTCTGTAAAGCGCGAACATTTAACGAGTCTCTCGTGTCCGAGTTTAAAAGAGAGGCTGGTGATTGTTTATAGCTGCTGTAACGTAAGCGAGAACAGGAATGCACTTTTCTGTCTGACATCACACACCGTTAAAGAGATTAAAAACAAACAAGATGGGGTTTTTTTCTTTTTTACAAAATAAATAAATAAGTAAACATTTGTAATTGTTGCCAAATCACTGTGGTACAAGAGGAATAAAACACTTAAGGGGGTGCTGTTACGGGTAAATAATCAGCTTGAGGTGGTAACAGTAACCCAGCTTCATCAAACCAGCCTGGTGTTGATTGTTTTGCTAGAATTGCACAACACGAGAATGTTCTTTGACCACATCATCATCGTTTAATCTCGGACTCGGATCTGGTTCCCCAAACTTCATTCAGTAAGCGTCCATGAGTCAGCTTCACTCCACAGAATCACTGACTCTGTTTTAAAGGGAAATGTTGCCCAAGCACTTATACTTACATCATCAGACTCAAGCAGGGGTGATGAATGAACCTTTTAAACGTCACACTGTAATTCAGGGAGTCTAACTGAGAGCTGATTCACTGGACACTGTGGGAGTTCACTGAGCTGTTAGTGAATCAGGTGAGCCAGGGGTATACTGTGACTCTCCCCCTGGAGTCTCAACCCCATAAAAGGAAACTCTTTCTCCGTTTGTTAAAAGTTCTAGCCCAATCGCGACGTCCCCTGTTCCCCAACAGGGTTGCCATATAGTGTCTTTTTCACCCAGTGAATGCATACAAGTCCTCATCAATGCAAAGGGTGATGTTAATTTACCTCGGGGTATTTTTTGTTTGTTTGTTTGTTTGTTTGATAAGCTATTCAATACCCAATACATAATACCTACAATAAAGACGTCAATACAATCGGTTCAACTTTACTGTCAGAGTACGAGTACAGAGAGGACAATACATGTAATAAAAATGATATAATTTATTAGGTTATGTATTTATTTGATTGTTTGTTTATTCATGCCCATGTGACTGTTACAAATCAATATAATTATACTATTGTTTGATTGTTTGTATATATATATTGTTGTATATATACACAACAACCAGTGCAAATCAGGTTTATTGTAAAGACGTACAGACTTTCAGCTGTTTGCGATCAACAAATCAAACAAAAGCAATTGAAATAGTTTGACACAACGAATGATTCAGGTGTTTTCCCCCAAATTCAACTGAAAATGCAACTTATAATGATTTAACTTAAAATTATTCACCCCCTTCATGGCGAGCATCTTTAGAGCTCCATTTGCTGTTATGACCTGCTGGAAACGAGATGCAGAGCTTCTGCAGCGTTCCTGAGGAATCTTAACCCGTTCCTCATGAGCAGTGTCCTCCAGTTCAGTAATATTCTTGGGTTTGCGTGCTGCAACCGCCGCCTTCAAATCCCACCAGAGATTTTCTATGGGGTTCAAGTCATGTGACAGTGATGGCCCTGAAGAATCTTCCAGAACTTCTTCTGTAACCAAGCCTTGGTGGAATTTGAGGTACGCTTGCGATCATTGTCCTGTTGGAAGGTCCAATGATTCCCAAGCTTCAGCTTCCTCACAGACGGCATGATGTTTTCTCCTAGGATTTCCTGATGCTTCAATGAATCCATCTCGCCTTCCACACGCTGCAGGTTTCCAGTGCCAGAGGATGCAAAGCAGCCGCAGAGCATCACCGAGCCCCCACCATGCTCGACTGTGGACAGACGTACCGCTGATCCATCGTGCTGAAAAGTTCCAGTTTTGTTTCATCGTATGTATGTATGTACTTTCTACAATCTGGCAACCCTGACTGTATTTACTTTGTGTGAGCGTTTGAAGTCTCTCCCAGCCCATTCCGCTGCTCTGTGATTGGATGAATCCGCGCACACTCATGAAGTTCCTTTGAGTTTCCCGAGGAGGAAAGTTAGCGCGAGTCCTGAACGATTCACCGTCAACATGGACCTGAGGAAGCGCGTGCTTCTGCCGGTGCTGCTGCTGCTGATTTTACAGGGTGTGTTTATACATTTCAGACATTTTAAACCACAGAATATTCCAGAAAAAAAGACTCAAGGGTTACAGTGTAGTTTGTGCATGTGACTGGGTTTAAATTAAAAGGTGATGTGATCTATCTGCGCTTAGGCTAATGAATGTGTACAGTCGCGCGCGTGTATATAGAGGTGACCAGATTACAGTGTGTGTGTGTGTGTGTGTGTGTGTGTTTTATAACAGGAATATGGAAATGTAAGTATGTGTGTAGGAAAGCTGCGTGTCATGTCTAAAATTGTTCAGTTTTATTTGAACTTTCTCTAGAAATAGATCAAAGACACGCCGCCTACTAAATTATTAACATAATGAAAACGACATTCTGTGAAGTACCCGGATGTCAATTCAGTCATTCACGAGCCACACAGATTTGCACTGAGGTAAATTAAAACGAAATGAAATAAATTAAACAGTGAACGTGCCAAACTTCGCATCTTTAGTGCTAATATCTTTTTTTTTCTCTCTGTTATCAAATTATTAAGTAACTTTGGGCACGCCTTAAGCTAGGTAAATTTAGGACACGCCCCAAATGTATTAACTTTAGGACATGCCCTAAACCTGACAGCCTCTTGCTCTTTTGGCCCCTTTTTGGAAAAAAGTAGTTCATGCATGAGCAAAAAAAGTAATAATGTAACAACAAACTAATTTGCATATTCATTGCATGGTCATTATTGTTCGCAGGAAAAGAGTTTTGTCCGAATACAAATGATTTTAGTTTGTGTTTTGATAGTGTTTTGAGAACAATGGTGATCGGTTGTTGGGGGAAAATGGTGCTTGGTCATTGGTTGTTGAGAGCAATGCTGAGCAGTGATTGGTTGTTGGGGAAAATTGTGTTTGGTCATTGGTAGATGAGAACAATGGTGATCGGTGATTGGTTGTTGGGGAAAAATGGTGAGCAGAGATTGGTTGTTGGGGGAAAAATGGTGTTTGGTCATTGATAGATGAGAACAGTGGTGACCGGTGATTGGTTGTTGTGGAAAAATGGTGAGCAGAGATTGGTTGTTGGGGGGAAAATGGTGTTTGGTCATTGATAGATGAGAACAGTGGTGATCGGTGATTGCTTGTTGGGGAAAAATGGTGAGCAGAGATTGGTTTCCCAGATGAATGCTGATCACTGATTGGTCTTTGGGAACAATGGTAATAAATGATTGGTTTGGTGATTTGGCCTTGGGAACAGTAGTGATTGGTCATTGGGGAAACGGCTCGTGTGATTGGAGGAGTTAACTCTGTGTGTTCTCTGTCACATGACAAGTTTTTTGTCTTATAAGCTTCAAGACAGTGAAGAAAGATCGGCTGGTGAAGGAAGGACTGTTTATTGCTGCTATACCGCAAGTGAGAACAGGAACTAACTTGTTTAGCGGATGATCCGCAATATTAAATGTAACTATGAATGGATAAAAAGTATGACCTGTTCATTAATAAATAAATAACCGCTGCAGTATACGAGGAATAAAACACTTCGACTTAACAGTAACTGCACACAGAGTGTTTTATTTCTTACTTACTGCCTTAGTTATTTCTTACATAAGATAATATAAAGGGGGTGTAAACATATGCACTCGGCTGTATCGTGTCCTGCTGAGTCTGTAGTGTTTGTGAACATGTTGTAGTTGTAAATGGTCCAGACTGCTGCGCTAAAGTGGGTTAGCCGGCTTATTGGACACAAAGCAGCCAGTGAACTGGAACTGTGTTGGAACTGAATGAGCAGCATTAGACGATCTGACCTCTCTCTGTCTTTCTCTCTCTCTCTTTCTCTGTATCTCTTCCTGTCTTTCTCTCTCTCTTTCTCTGTATCTCTTCCTGTCTTTCTCTCTCTCTTTCTCTGTATCTCTTCCTGTCTTTCTCTCTGTCTGTTTGACCCTCTGCCTGACCCTTCCATTACAGGCCCTCTCTCATATCCCGAGTTTAATCTTAGCTCTGTCTTTTCTCCAAAGCCCTGCCGCACCACTTCTCTCTCTCTCTCTCTCTCTTCAGTGTTTAAGGGTTGCTTTGTGTTCTGGCCCTGTGTATCTGTTCCTGCCTCAAGCTGTGTTTTTTTTCTTACCACTTGCCAACTTATCGAGTGGATGCATGTTTTGCCCCAGTGTCGCTTTCAGTGCACTTTCTCTCACGCTTTTTTTTTAAATTTCCTGTGCCATCTCGCTATTTAAAGCTATGCTGCGGTGCCTTGTCTTTCCTTCTGTCTTTGCTATTTGATAACACATTTACCGCTCAGACAATCAAACACTTTTACAAGACGCACATCTCTAAATTGAGTCTGCTGAGACAGCAATTAATATATATGTTGCTCCGTTATGTTTTTATTTTTCATAATGTCCCACCTCGCAAAGCCCTGTTTTGTCATAGTCTGGTTTAGTTTTTGTCTGATTAGTGTTGCTGCATTATTTTTGTACAGACCGTTTCAGAGACAAAGTGATTAGTCTTTGGAAAAAATGGTGATTGGTTGTGAACAGTTGGGAACAGTGTGACCGGTGATTGGTTGTTGGGAACAGTGGTGATCGGTGATTGGTTGTTGAGAACATTGGTGATAATAATTGGTTGTTGGGAATAATGGGGATCGGTGATTGGTTGATGTGAACAGTGGCAATTGGTTGTTGGGAACAGTGGTGATCGGTGATTGGTTGTTGGGAACAATGATCAGTGATTGGTTGTTGGGAACGTTGGTGATCGGTGATTGGTTGTTGGGAACAATGATCAGTGATTGGTTGTTGGGAACGTTGGTGATCGGTGATTGGTTGTTGAGAACATTGGTGATAATAATTGGTTGTTGGGAATAACGGGGATCGGTGATTGGTTGATGTGAACAGTGGCAATTGGTTGTTGGGAACAGTGGTGACCAGTGATCGATGGGTTTTCATAGAGTTTCTAGTGTTCTATCCAGTCGTCTCCTGTAACGGCTTCCTCCAAGACACGTGAAGTCAGCCAAACTGCTACTCATGCTGCGCGACTGGGCGGCACAACACGCTCAGAAAGTGCTACTTGCCCTCGGCCACATGCATGAGCTCAGAGATGCCCACGATTGGCACGTGTCGATGTGATTGTGATTGACTGACAGGGAAAAGAGAGTATGCACTTCCCGTCCTGAGAGCTCAGACAATTGTGTTCTGTCGGCTCCCAGCCATGGATGGCTGTAGCGTCGTAGGTCCTGTTCACACCCGGCATTAACATGCGTCCTGGGTGAATCGGATCGTAAGTGGAAACCCGAGACGCGTAGCCGTTCACGCCGTCGTCTTTAGGGCTGGACGATATATCGATTTAATATCCATATCGTGATAAACGATTACACGATACACTTTTCTGAGGTATCGTTGGTTCGGTGACGCATGTTTTTAATAATTACAAATGAAATGGTACCGATTTCATGCCGTTGCTTTGATGCAGTTTTTAAAGAATGAATCGTCTTTGTAGGCGTTCAAGAAAAGTACCACCAAGGTTTATTTTACTAAGTTTATGTTATCGTAGTTGTTTATTGTGATACGCAACATATATCGTAGAAATGTCCTCAAGTATCATGATATGATATATGATATGATATGATATTTTTTGGCATATCACCCAGCCCTAGTCGTCTTTATTGGCAGAGAGCTACAGTTCGGTGCCATTTCCAAACAGTCTTGTACTGATTACGTATTTTCTGGTTGATGCAGTAGATCAGACACTCCTTCGCCGCTGTCCAGGATGCATCGAGGTGCATTCATGTTCACACTACATGTTCACACATGGCCGAAAGCATCCCAGACCACCTCTAAATATAGTTTGAGTGATCGGATCACAGTGCATCTTCGAGACACCTCTGACCCCGTTCACACCGGGACTCGGTGCCGTCCAATTGCTATCCGATCCCCCAGGACGTATATTAACGCCAGGTATGAACAGGGTCTTAGGGATTTGATCTCCAAAAGATAAGGTGAGCGTTTTTTCCGACGCACCACTCAGG
This sequence comes from Ictalurus furcatus, assembly GCF_023375685.1. Taxonomy (NCBI): domain Eukaryota; kingdom Metazoa; phylum Chordata; class Actinopteri; order Siluriformes; family Ictaluridae; genus Ictalurus; species Ictalurus furcatus. The sequence continues at coordinate 25,624,005 of NC_071270.1, forward strand.
AGCCCCTCAAGTATGTGTAGTGTTTTATCCAAAAAATAAAAATAAAAAATGCAGATGTAATCATGAAATGTTTTCTTTTGTCCTGGTGCATGATCCCCACCTGAAACCTGCAAATCTCGGCACCTCTTAAAGCCTTTCAAAGCTAAGTTTGCAGTGAATTTCCGCCGAAGTGTTAAAAATGTGGCTTGTGGTTCTGCTGTCCTCAGCTTAACTTATTCCAACTCGACCCAAAAAACAAACTTCAGCTATACTCGGTGTGTTCAACTGCTTGGACAATCAAATCTGTCAGTCATCGGCGTGTTGCTGGATGTGTGGAATGTCTGGAAATGTTGACTATAATCTTTGGGATGTGTTAAATCTCAGGCGGTGGATTTGTTTTGAAGCGATTAAATTAGCCAGGACATGTTCGGTGTCTGATTTTAGTTTCGCACTAACAAGTACAACTCCAATTCCGAAAAAATTGGGACATGCTCGCACCCGCACTCTCTGTTTACGCAACCATGCGCTTGTAATCCGGGCAGAATGTGGTTTGGAGTTGTCCTGCTCTGGATGGCGGCGTATGTTGCTCCAAGATGTGTACATTTCTTTCTGCAATAATGCTGCTCTCACAGATGTGCAAGTTACCCATGCCATGAGCATTTACATGCCCCCATACCATGTGCACTGACACCCACACCATGACATCCGCTGGATTTTGGACCTGACGCCGATAACAGCTCGGACGGTCCTTTTCCTCTTTGGCCCGGAGAACACGACGGCTGTTTTGTCCAAAATCTATTTCAAACGTCGACTCGTCGGACCAGGAAACTCGATTCCACTGTGCTACTGCCCATCTCAGATGAGACCGAGCCCAGAGAAGTGGGCGGAGCTTCTGGACAGTGTTGATCTACGGCTTCTGCTTTGCATAGTCAAGCCTTAACCTGCATCTGTGGATGCAGCGGCGAATGGTGTCGAGTGACAAAGGTTTACCAAAGTATTCCCGAGCCCATGTCAGGATCTCCATTACAGACTCATGACGGTTTTTAAGACGGTGACGTCTGAGGGATCGGAGATCACACACATTCAGAAGTGGTTTTCGGCCTCGCCCTTTACGCACCGAGATTTGACCAGGTTCCTCGAATCTTTTAATTATATTGTGCGCCGTAGAAGGTGAAAAACTCCATTTGTCTTTGGGGAATATTCTTCTCAAAGTGTTGGATTATTCTCTGATGCATCTGTTGGCAGATTGGCAAGCCGATTTCTCGCTCTTGAAGGACTAGGCCTTTTTTGGAGGCTCCTTATACACTGCGATTAGACGATTGCCTCACCTGTTTCACGGCACCTTCTTATTTCAACTCGTCACATCGTTATTAATCATAAATCGCCCCTGTCCCAACTTTTTTGGAACGTGTTGCAGGCATCAATTTAAAAATAAAGGTTTATCTTCAAAAAACTGTGCAGTTGATTAGATAAAACGTCAAATACCTCGTCTTTATACGTCTTTTGTTTAAATACAAGTCAAAGTACCTTCACAGATCACTCCTCTTTGTGTTTATTAGCATTTTAACACTGTCCCAACTTTTTTGGAATTGGGCTTGTAATAGAAGGTCTTTTCTTTTTTCTTTTTTTCCAGACAACATCGTTTAGAACTGTAATCTCATCTTTAAAAATGGGCAAGGGTAACGCTCGACACGATGCTACCAGCACCATGCTTCACAGTGAGGTTGGTGTGCACATGGTTATGAGTCGGTATACACACTAAAGAGTCCTCGTGTGTGTGTGTGTGTGTGTGGGGTTTATGCATTACTGCTACTCAAACATTTACGAGCACTCGTGTCTTACATAATCTGCGCTACTCTAAATATTTCTGATGCGGCGCGCCTCCGTTCAGTCCTGATTATGTTGGGATTTCCAGTCATGGCTTAAACGTCCCGGTTAATCTTCCTAGGAATGGTTGAATTATTCCCGTGCACGTAGAAACGTCTAGACCGTGTGATTAAGCATCGCAACAAACAAAAAAAAAGTCCCTCTCGGAGAAGTGTCAGCACTGTGGGAGGAAAAAGGTCATTTTTGTGGCTGGTGTTGGTTCCTGTGTCGTTTCTGAGGAAGTCAGGAGGAGACCGAGACGTTTTAAGAGGACGTGAGCTCGAGTGGAATTTGTTCGGACCTTTTTATGCAAACAGGCGTACGAGCGATGCAGAATTCAGTCCCAACTCTAAGCTGTTTAAAGAGCGGACGGTCATAGGAACGATTCAGTAAATATCAGGGAGGAAAAAATCATCATGGACAAATAAATAATTATATAATGTTTTGTACTGAGTTTAATTATTTCATAGACTGGTGTTGCATTTTTGTGTGTATGTGTGTGTGAGACAGAGTCTGTGTCTCTACAAGTTGGTTTATGTGTGGGGTGTGTGTGTGTGCATGCCTGTGAGAGAGAGAGAGAGAGAGACCGATTGTGTCTGCAGGTTGGTTCATGTGGTGTGTGCATGTGAGAGAGAGTTTGTGAGAGTTTAGATGTTATGGAGTGTGTGTGTGTGTGTGTGTGTGTGTTACACATACTCATTATACATTCCATCAGAACGCATGAATGAAGTGTTTTATATTAATGCACTCATTCTAATTCGGTATGGTTTCTATAGTAACGGCTGATTGACGGGGGCCGTCCTCGCATTAAAACACTGCGTAGTTGAATGTACAAGAAAAGGCAAAAGAAGCAATCACTTGTGGTTTGTGTAATATGTGTGTGTGTAAAGGATGGGCCTTGCTCTGTGTGTCTATTACAGTGGTCAGGAACCTGTGGTCTTTCACATTGAGGTTGAGTTGACAACCCATCGTCGTCTGGGTGACATCAGATAGTGCGATTATAAATAAGTCCCTTCTATAACGGTGTACTACATGATCAAATAGTGCAATTGTGTAACCAGGAAATTCATTACAGTTTTGTTGAACTGATGATGACTTGAGTGCAAAAGTGTTCATTTAGCCATCGTAGCATCGTGACTGTTCCTATGAATTGAGGTCCAAAGCCATCTTCATGTTTTGTTTTGTTTTGTTTTGTTTTTTAAGTAGTACCATCCTCAGTAATCTCAACGATCTTTGGGCTGCACCATGTGGGGCATCAGGATGGACCGGGTAGGTCCGGGGAGCAGAAGGGGTCAGGAACACTGGTATCTCAGGACTAGCATGTGTAGCTCGACCGAGAGTTCCATCCCAGTTCACTGTAACACTCTGTGCCTGTGAACCCTCCAGATCTGCTCCTTTACCTAAGGAACAACTATTAACAAATTAAAAAATTGACTAAACAAATAAGTTTTAATATTTGTGTGCGTATGTGTGTGTGTGTGTGTGTGTGTGTGTGTGTGTGTGTGTGTGTGTGTGTGTGCAGGTTGGTGTATTGAACACACTCAAGGATTTAATGTGGGAACATCAGGAGCTAAAATTTTCTCGGGCCCAACAGTCGATGAGTTTGGATACACAGTGCAGCAGTTCAGCAATCACCAGGGCAAATGGTAAGGACTGTGTGTGTGTGTGTGTGTGTGTGTGTGTGTTCTAGATTAATTAGTAAATTGCATATTTGTGTAAAACAGAGACGGAATGCTGTCTCTCTTGCCACCATCAATAAAAAACCAAATCCTATGAATATGTAAATTCAGGCTGCCCCCAAAACCTACATGCCCCACCCCTTTTCATGGAAAATTAGTGCTGCAATGTCTGCATTTGCACATTACATTCTTGTCACATGTTTAACATTAACTCAGATTTTCCAGTTTATAGATTAAATAGATTTTATATACAAGAAGCCACACCCACTTCATTGGGACCAACAGTTAAAAAGGCCTCGCCTCCGACATTAGGACTGGCACACACAGGCCACACCCCCTTCATTGAGACTAACAGCTACAAGCATATAGGCCACACCGCCTTAGTTAAGACACATAGACCACGCCTCCTTCAGTGAGACTGAGGCACACAGACCACGCCTCCTTCACTGAGACTGAGGCACACGGACCACGCCTCCTTCACTGAGACTGGGGCACACGGACCACGCCTCCTTCAGTGAGACTGAGGCACACAGACCACGCCTCCTTCAATGAGACTGAGGCACACGGACCACGCCTCCTTCAGTGAGACTGAGGCACACAGACCACGCCTCCTTCACTGAGACTGAGGCACACGGACCACGCCTCCTTCAGTGAGACTGAGGCACACGGACCACGCCTCCTTCAGTGAGACTGAGGCACACGGACCACGCCTCCTTCAGTGAGACTGAGGCACACAGACCACGCCTCCTTCAATGAGACTGAGGCACACGGACCACGCCTCCTTCAATGAGACTGAGGCACACGGACCACGCCTCCTTCAGTGAGACTGAGGCACACGGACCACGCCTCCTTCAGTGAGACTGAGGCACACGGACCACGCCTCCTTCAATGAGACTGAGGCACACGGACCACGCCTCCTTCACTTACAGCATAAATAGTTGCTGCAGATACGAATACATATCTATATAATACACTAGTCCAGATATTTTCTTTCTCCACACACATACATTTAAAAAAAAAAAAAAAATCTGCATATTTGCATATCCTAGCTGCATATTTCTCCATATTTGTCCTAGCTTCACCCACACTACAGAACGTGCACGAGCACTTCCTCTTGCACTTTCCTGTGTTGGTGTGATAGGGTCTGCAGACCATAGATCCCTTCGGAGCATGGTTTCTCTGAAGCTTATCTCGGAAGAAATGGGTTCCTTCCTTTCATTTATTTCACAAACAAATGCAGAGACTCCGTTTCGAGCCATGCCATGGCTTTCTCAGCGTGCCTGCGGATGCAGCAGACGGAGCGTGGACAATATTCAGGAAAGCGTTCCAGTGAAAAACTCTCCCCTACATGTCCAGGCTTCATTGTGTTCCTGGGGTTTTTAATGAAATCTTCACAGAGCTTCACTTTGCATATCTCGGCTCTTGCTTTGGATAGGGTTCTGTGTTAGAGCAGCGAAAGGTTTCGACACTTTGACCACTTGCGCACTCAAATTAACGATTCATCTTTATAAAGTTAATTAGACAGACAAGCAGTTTTTTATTTTATTTTTTTTTAATAACATTTCTTTTCTGACATTGCACATGCACTAGAAATCATCCCACAGAGACGAATCTGTACTTTTTATTTGTTAAAGTTAAACGCGGTCGATTTTAAATTTTCGAATTTGAGCCTTTATTCAGAAAGACCAGTTTGCTTTTGAGAACTTTTACTTTCTCTATAAATACCTTTGAGACCACATCGAAAGAATGATGCAAAGTGACTGAAACCGAAACTCCGGCCGAGCGCACATGCTGCATCGAAGTACCATGATCTCACTGTTTCTACTGCTGAGTACGTTGTTTATCTAACTTTGGCATAAATAATTATTGATTTGTGTAATACCTGATTTTAAAATCTTTATCCTAATTTACTTGCATAGAGTTAGGATGTCACTGATAAAACCCAGCTTTGTTGTATTTTTGTTCTTCAAAAAAGTGAAACCAGGGACACATTTTCGTTCAGCATTTTTATTTATTTCTAAGTAGCCAAAAGTTTAGGGTGGTCCATAGCACATTTTGCCACATGGTTCGGGGTGATTTTATACAAGTTGGATGTTTTTTTTATGAGAAAGGGCTTCCGTCTAGCCGACCTACCCCATAGCCCAGACATGCGAAGAATAATTTTGGAGGGACGTCCTGTTCTTAGTGATGTCACTGCGGTGCTCCATGTCCTCTCTTTGTCGATGATGGCCTTCACCGTGTTCCATGGTACATCTAATGTTTTGGGAAATATTTTTGTACCCCTCTCCTGATTGATTCCTTTCGCCAGTGAGACCCTATACAGGCTTTTTAAGCTCATTCTGAACACCACATCCACAGTTATAAAAGGGTGTGTAGACCTGCGCAGCGAGGGTATTGTAACTGTTTGTTTTTGTTTTGTTTTTTTTTTCGTTTCCCTATTTTCCTCAAATGTTTCTGATTTTTGTTTTTCACTTTAATTTTTATACCTCGTAATTTCAGATTGAGTTTGGGGAAAGTGCTGACAGTTCAGCAGGGGTGTGTAGACTTTTTATATATCCACTGTGTGTATATGTGTAAAGAGTCCTTATTTAAAGACTCATCTCTACACGTGGTTGTGACTCCAACCTGATTTCCATCTCTGGAACTTCCTGGCTTATCTTTACCCGAAAATAGGTTATTATTCACGGTCATCTTTAGACGTCTGGATGTTTTCAACCCCCCAGCCCGGCCTCAGGAAATTCCCTGACCGCTTCTTAGCAATGATGCAACAGTCCTGACTCTGACTGTTTATTAAGACGAGTCATTTCCCGTTCCTTTATTGGCTGGGGCTGATGTCATTTTGTCCTGCTTCCGAATAACTTGGATGCTCAGTTAGCCTCTGACGCACACATACCAAACTCACACACTCCCAAAAACAAACATTTACACACACACACACACCTACACACGGAGCATTTCGGAGGCCCAGAGAAGGAACCAGGCAACAGCTATAAAATACACATCACGGTCCGTAGCAGAACATAAACACTGATAAAGTTTTCGAGCGGACTTTGAACTGTGAATATCCGTATCTGATACCTTCTATAACCATTATTTAAAAACCCCGTGTAGTGAGCATATACTGATTTTCTGCTGGATTTTACCTGTGTCCCGGTTAATCAAGCTAAATACAAAATCAGGGGAAAAAACAATACTTTAGGTAAATAAATATATAAAAATCATGAAACTCTTTTTTTTAAATTTTTTTTTTAATTAAATAATTTGATAAAATTCCAACATTTCCTCTGAAACCCTGCAGAAAAGCGAGATTAGAGAAGAGAATGAAACTTCAGTAGATCACTATATTCTGTTAGACCAATCAGTGATCTGTAGCATTTCTAGCTCCGCCCACATGACCCCGTTCAGCAATGGAAACCATTACAGTCATGTGGGGGGAAAAGGAGAGTACACCCTCCTCAAGTTCAGTGTTTTTATTTATCAGGGCCTAAATAACAGTCGTGTGGTCCTCACCAACTTCTATAAACAATCGAATAACCTCAGGCGACAACAAAAAAACGCATCAGATTTCAGTAGTCGTTTTCTTCCCAAAAATAAACCGACATTCCGAAACCTGCTGGAAAATATAAGTACACCCTTCCTACTTCAGCAATCGTTAAGGGAGTAATTAGCAATCAGGTGTTACTAATTAAATGCACACGATTAGTTAATCATCAAGAAGTGTAAGTACCTATAAAAAAAAAAAAAAAACAGAAGGTTTGGCAGTTCTCAGGTGTTCTGGAGCTGGAAGAAAGGACGAGAAGCAAGAAGATCAGCTGTGACCTCGGACAAGCGATTTTTGCTGCTCGTCAATCTTTTAAGGGTCATGAGGCCACCTCCAAACGATTTGAAGTTCACCATTCTACAGTGAGAAGGATTGTCTACAAGACAGCTGTGAGAGCTGCGCATGAATGAATAGCCTCAAATCAATGACCCGAAGCAACGTTGTACGGAAGAGGGGGCCAAATTTTCTCCGGAATGACGTGAAAGGCGGATAAACTCTTCAAGAAAGCGTTTGCTTCATGGTGCTAAATGTGGATCTACATGTTACGGAATTATAGGGTGTACTTATTTTTTTCCCACCTGGTTTCTGAATGTTGGTTTACTTTTTTGAGTACGTATTGAAAACGCAGAGTTAAAGGAGGGCGTGCTTTCTTTTTCTCAACACATGAAGTCTGAAGGATCAGGAACTTGTGACCTAATGGATCTAGGGTAGGTGTAATTGTGTGGGTGTGACTACGGTATAGTGTGTAATCAAGGGAAGCGGTATGTGTGCACACACACACACACACACACACACACACACACACTCCTGTACTTGTTATTTTCTCACTGAGTCAGATCCACTGTTTGTAGATAAATCTGGCACAAAATGTGGTGATCTTACAAACCACAAGTGGTTTACCCTATCAGTGATGATCCAGAAAATGATCCAGCAGTGTTTATTCTCTCTCTCTCTCTCTCTCTCTCACTCACACACACACACACACACACACACACACACACAATAATACTACGTCTACAACTAACCTTAACTTCACTATCCTGATGGAAGTTATGGGGCTGTTTGTTTGTTTGTTTGTTTGTTTATTGTTTTTAAGAATATTTATTTATTAGAACATATACACACGTACATTTGCTTTTATGCATTCATTTGTTTGTTTGTTTACTTATTTGTTTGTTTGGATGTCTGCGTATAGATCATAAGGACCAGGCAAATGTCTCCACAAGTTCAAATCTATCATTAAGGGGGCCTTCATTTGGTCCCTATAAAAATTGCCCACGGTTTTACACACACACACACACACACACACACACACACAGAGATACAGGTCATTACAGGTTACAGGTGTTATTATGCATTCCGATCCAGTGAAATCCTCTGAACACTGTGTTCACAATGTGTGTGAGGCGTCTTTCCTCTCTGTGTGTGTGTGTGTGTGTGTATAATCACCAGCTTACAGTCCATCAATTACCATAAACACCA
>NC_071270.1:26005051-26015051 GCF_023375685.1 Ictalurus furcatus
TGAGGCATGAACTCGATTACATCCGGAACCCGAGGAGTTTATTTGCAACTGTCCTAGAGTTATAGAGTTATAGTTATAGAGTTATAGAGTTATAGAGATATAGAGTAATAGATTTATAGAGTTATAGAGTAATAGATTTATAGAGTTATAGAGAAATAGATTTATAGTTATAGAGTTATAGATTTATAGAGATATAGAGTAATAGATTTATAGTTATAGAGTTATAGTTATAGAGTTATAGATTTATAGAGATATAGAGTAATAGATTTATAGAGTTATAGAGTAATAGATTTATAGAGTTATAGAGAAATAGATTTATAGTTATAGAGTTATAGATTTATAGAGATATAGAGTAATAGATTTATAGTTATAGAGTTATAGTTATAGAGTTATAGATTTATAGAGATATAGAGTAATAGATTTATAGTTATAGAGTTATAGTTATAGAGTTATAGATTTATAGAGATATAGAGTAATAGATTTATAGAGTTATAGAGAAATAGATTTATAGTTATAGAGTTATACATTTATAGAGATATAGAGTAATAGATTTATAGTTATAGAGTTATAGTTATAGAGTTATAGATTTATAGAAATATAGAGTAATAGATTTATAGAGTTATAGAGAAATAGATTTATAGTTATAGAGTTATACATTTATAGAGATATAGAGTAATAGATTTATAGTTATAGAGTTATAGTTATAGAGTTATAGATTTATAGAGATATAGAGTAATAGATTTATAGAGTTATAGAGAAATAGATTTATAGTTATAGAGTTATAGATTTATAGAGATATAGAGTAATAGATTTATAGTTATAGAGTTATAGTTATAGAGTTATAGATTTATAGAGATATAGAGTAATAGATTTATAGAGTTATAGAGAAATAGATTTATAGTTATAGAGTTATACATTTATAGAGATATAGAGTAATAGATTTATAGTTATAGAGTTATAGTTATAGAGTTATAGATTTATAGAGATATAGAGTAATAGATTTATAGAGTTATAGAGTTATAGATTTATAGAGTTATAGATTTATAGAGTTATAGAGATATAGAGTAATAGATTTATAGAGTTATAGATTTATAGAGTTATAGAGTTATAAAGATACAGAGTTATAGATTTAGAGTTATAGAGATATAGAGTTATAGATTTAGAGTTATAGAGATATAGTTGTAGAGTAATATATTTATAGAGTTATAGAGTTATAGATTTATAGTTATAGAGTTATAGAGTTATAGATTTATAGAGATATAGTTGTAGAGTTATAGATTTATAGAGTTATAGAGATATAGAGTTATAGATTTATAGTTATAGAGATATAGGATTATAGTGTTATAGAGTTATAGAGATTTAGAGATATAGAGTTATAGATTTATCGAGATATAGAGTTATAGATATATAGAGTCATAGATTTATAGAGATATAGAGTTATAGATATATAGAGTCATAGATTTATAGAGTTATAGAGATATAGAGTTATAGATTTATCGAGATATAGAGTTATAGATATATAGAGTCATAGATTTATAGAGATATAGAGTTATAGATTTATAGAGTCATAGATTTATAGAGTTATAGAGATATAGAGTTATAGATTTCTAGTTATAGAGTTATAGAGATATAGAGTTATAGTGTTATAGAGTTATAGAGCTGTAGAGATATAGACTTATAGATTTATAGAGATATAGAGTTATAGATTTATAGTTATAGAGTTATAGAGATATAGAGATATAGAGTTATAGTGTTATAGAGTTATAGAGCTGTAGAGATATAGACTTATAGATTTATAGAGATATAGAGTTATAGATTTATAGTTATAGAGTTATAGAGATATAGAGATATAGAGTTATAGTGTTATAGAGTTATAGAGATATAGAGTTATAGATTTATAGAGATATAGAGTCATAGAGATATAGAGTTATAGATGTATAGAGTTATAGATTTATAGTTATAGAGTTATAGAGTTATAGATTTAAAGAGCCCAATCTAAACATGTGACATATACATTTAAAAGAACATTAAACTGTAAATCTGGATTTATGTGTAGCTTCATCACTGAAAAATATAGAATTATGAGACTGTAAAGAAATCAAAAGACACCCTGACCGAGACGGAAACATTTTAGTTTATTAAGTTTATGCTTTATTAATTTACTGATTTATTTTATCTAGCGTCTAGCATCATGTTGTTAGCCTGTAATATGTAGCTTGTATATAATATAATATATCAGAACTGATTTACTGATATCATTTACCTGAATATATTGATAATTTTCTTTATCCATTGAGTTATTTTTTTATTTTCCTATTTATTTATTTATTTGTTATTTTTCACTTAGTGGTCTTGTAATGTAATATGGAGCTCTTAATGCCTTGGGGTTTTTATTATTTTTTTTTTAAAAGTAAGTTAATTATCTAGCATTAACTGGTTATATGGTTAGCCTGGAATGTGTAGCTTGTATGTAATGCCTGTACTGATTTATTGATTTTATTTACTTTAATATATTTATTCCATCCATAAATCCATTTTCCATACCGCTAATCCTGGAGCTGATCCCAGGGCACTCGGGCACGAAGTTCCTGAGTAGGAATTCGGGCATTTGAGGGAGCGTATTCCTTGCTTCTTCCAAGTCAGAGGTCGGATCTAACGAGTTAGGACCTTTAGTCGAAGGCAGCACTACAGCTCTTTCTCCGTGATGGGTGAGCTTTGATTTGATCGACATGCTGCAGAAAGTAAAGGAGTTAAAGTAGGATATTTTGGATTGAACCGTAGTGGCGTAAAAGTCCGCAAACACGCAAATACTCCAATAAAGTACCTGATACTTAAAAACCGTACTTAAGTACAGTAACGAATACCATGAATTTCGCCGAGGGGACAAAGTGAATCAAAACCGATCCAAGATGGCCGCCATCATGTATAACGCTGACGTTCGGTTCACGTTTACAGATTACAGCACGTCAGCGTGACATCACTGAAGAGTTTTTTTTCATTCCTTGCTAGCTGTCCAGTATTAGCCACATCGCTCCAGTGCTAAACTAAACTAGCAAACTTTAATCTTGTATTTATCTTTCCCGAAGAGGTCCGTTGAGTGAAACTGGCCTACATTTACAGCAGCTAAATATAATCCCAGCTCACATGTGAAGGCTAATTAGCTCACGGTGTCATTGTGAAAGCTGCTGTTTAACTCAGCTGACATACAATCACAGTTATTAAGGGCTATATATATAAAAACTCACTCGATCAAAGGCTTTCTGTTCTTTTAATTGTCAGTCCTGCTGGCTTTTGGAGGCTTTTCCTGCGATGTTTTCTCACTCTGTATGTGTTTTCAACCCAGACTGCTAAATTGAATGGTGGTTAAAGAAAGTCCATTTTTTTTACGTCATTATGGGACAGACGCTATGATATGAGGACGCTGTAATTACAGTGAAGGTTCATCTCAGGTTAAATCAGTAAAGATTCAAAGATAAATATATTCAGTTTGGATTTTTAAGGCGTCAGAGAGAGAATATGACCTGCGCTTCAGTCCTGTGTTAATAGGTGGCGCTATAAATTACACAAAGCTGCATAGAACGTTTTAAAGTGCACCTATTAGGGTTTTTCAGATGTTCCCTTTCATGTAGTGTGTTATATACGGAGCTGTTTGTGAACGTAAAACGTCTGCAGAGTTTCAAAAATCAAAGCGCACGACAGACGGACTTATCGACTCCCAAAGGAAGGAATCGATTCTGAACAGCCGAATCGAGTCGTTAGTGATTCCAGACTTTACTTCCTGTACTAACCTACGTAGGTTCGTAATAAAAAGCCCCGCCGGAGCTTAAACTCTTTACCGTAATGGGCGTTTCCTTTTTGAAACACGCTGACAGCGGTAGACCAATCACGACAGACTGGGACGTCTGACCAATCAGAGCAGAGTATGCTCTCTGAAAGGAGGAGTTTAGAACGAATCCTTTAGAACGGATCATTTAACGAGTCGTTTGTGACACTGGGGGGAAACAAGATAACGCTGCAGTTTAAATGATGAGCACGTTAACGTGTTTTTTGATCTCGGATGCGCGTAAATCGATCGTATGAGAGCTTTAAGACAAAATTAGGCACGTTTCAAATCCATTACAGGTGCGCTTTAATAACTCTTTGAGTTCTGTAATGAACATAGGTTCCACGTTTCCTTGGGTGTTTAAACTGGCGTTTTATTATGTGATTCGATGAAACCATCGTGTGCAATAAAGAGGAAGAGAGGTGCTGTTAGAGGAAAACAATCGACGACGGGGTGGCGTGATGAAGCGGAGTTACAGCTGCCACGCTGAAGTTGATTACTTTCCTACAACAGCACATTCTGAGATGTTTTATTCCTTTTATACCACAGCAATCTTCCAAAGAACGTCACGTCATGCTTTTTTTTTTTTTTTTAAATATACATTTAAGTTACATTTACTGTCTGTGAAACATGTCAGTTCGTGTTCTCACGTACGTTATAGCAGCTGTAAACGCTCGTTCCCTCACCAGCCTCTCAATTTTCCCTCTCTTGAAGTTAATAAGATTAAAAAACACAGCTTGTCTGGCTTTTTTTTTTTTTTTTTTGTTACCAAGAAACCACAAAGAAGCGTAACCTCCTCTGTCCTGAAGATGTCGGGAAACTTAAAGTTACAGCTTTAAGTGCTGACGCTGGAGACTCCTTCATTCCGACACATTTCTTAATCTGCTTATTATAAGTCTAGGATTATGTTGAGCGAGTGCATTAATAGAAACCTGTGATTTGCAGCGGCGCTACAGTTATAGAAAACTAATCACACACGGACGTTCTCGCTGTGGTTGCTGGGACGACGGTTGCAGCGATGGCCTCGGGACTGCGATGACCACGTGCCGTTTTACACTCGGGTCTCCTTTAGTGAACAGTGGACTAGTTCAACAAAACAGACTTCATATTAAACCATAATGAACTTTCTTTTACTTTCACACTCTCCGTCGTTACTCAGATGAGGACGGGTTCCCTTCTGAGTCCGGTTCCTCTCAAGGTTTCTTCCTCGTATCATCTCAGGGGGTTTTTCTTTTCCTCCCTCACCGCCGACGCCTCACCGTGGCTCGCCCATTAAGGATAAATTCATACATTTATCAATTTAAAATTTATCCTAAATTGACATATTTCTTGCCCGTTGTTCAAAGCGCTCCAGAAATAAAGCTGAATTGAATTCTTCCTGCTCTGTGTGTTGTGTTTGTTGTGTGATGCGACGGAAGGCTGTATACGTGGCCGTGTCGGACTCGGGCCTGTTAACGTTTCACGTCGTTGTAGACCACCTCTGTGTGAAGATCACGTGATTTCAATATCGCGCTAAAATGAAATCGTTTTCTGATTATTAGGATATATTTACAGCTCGCTATGGCGCAAATGTGCATCGGCTACGTGCTTCGCTTGTGCCTAGGCTGATTGTGAATTGCAGAATAGCTTTGAGCTTTTGTTAAAAAATATATATTTTTAGAAAAGCTCAGGCGATGGAAGATGAATCGAGCAGAAACTCTCTCACACACACACACACACACACACACACACTTACCGCTCCAAATGTGGTACCAGAACCTACAATACAGATCTCTTACTCACTACTCAAACACATTTACTCGTGTTCCACCAAGTGGACTTTTGAGGCTTAAGGAACCTGCGTTGTGTATGTGTGTGTGCGTGGGGGGTGGGGGGTGGGGGGAGGATGATAATCTCTTCCCCCCCCAAAAAAAGAGATTGTGGTGAAGAGAAATGCAAATGCAGGTGCTGACCTCCTCCAGTGTATAATACACACACACTCACACACACACACACACACACACACACACACATCTGTCTGTATTTGCTTGCAGCTCCACCAGATCCTTATCATCCAACTGATCTGCACAGGACTGAGGTCTTTACAGATTGCGCGCTAGTGCACTCCACTCGGTCCCTACGTGGCTGAACGTACACTTCCTCTCTTAAGATAAGCCCGCGCGCCTGTGCGTAATTGCGCAAAGTGGTCACTTTGGTGCGCAAACAGTAAACAGCCTGGCAGCATCTGGATGAAGCACAGCTGCTCAAACAGGAAAGAATGACTTTAGATAAAGGAGATTAAAAAGGGAACGCATTAAAAAAAAAATAATAATAAGCTAAAGCCTGGGACAAAAGCAGGAAGACACTCAGAGCGTGTTTATGGCTTCCGGTTCAGCAACGGTTTATGGAGATGGATTTTTTTCATCCAGAACGTGCGTTTACTGCATCACTCCTTCTTCCTCCTCCTCCTCCTCCTCCTCCACATCCTCCCCTCCTCTCTAACGCAAAGCAACACTTCATTTCGAGTTAGACTTTACTCCAGGGCCTGCATTTGCATCAGAATTGGATATGACATGTTTTGCAAACAATCAGAGCACACAGTGTATTGATAGAGATCCGTGAACTCTGAGGAGGAAGAGGAGGAGGAGGAGGAGGAAGAGGAGTGTGCATGCAGGCCCAGGCCAGCGGGAGGAAACAGTGTGTGAGGGTGAACACAGGGGTGTGTTAGGGCTAATCAGACATGACAGGGGTCAGAAACGGTCAAGTGGGGTCACAGGCTGCGTCCGGGTAAAGCACTGAGCTGAACAGACTCGCTATCAAATTAACTCACCTTAAATATCCATTTGTCCAGATGTATGGATTCCTTTCTTTTCTTTTCTTTTCTTTTTGAGATGTAAGATGGAGTGAATGTCAGCTGGACCTCCGGTGCCTCTAAACCGAATGGTTTGACCCGTGTCCTGTCTGTTCCGTCCGCCACGTCTCTGAGATTTCACTACAGATTTGGGGTTTATTTTCTCCATCTGACACACAGCTCCAGTCTTCCCTCCTTCATGCATCTTCATCTCAGTATGATGAATTATGTTTAAATGCAGTCTTCTGGCAAAGATAAACGATGCCCCATTCGTGTCTTGGCACGCGCTCACCGGAAGCTCACTAATGCCCCCTGCAGGCGACATTTTTGGGAACTGCAATCGTCAAAAAGAAATAAATAAATAAATGACAAGAAGTATACTATCTATCTATCTATCTATCTATCTATCTATCTATCTATCTATCTATCTATTTATCTACGTAGAATTCTAATTTAAATGAGTTTTTTTTCTTTTTTGTTCCATAACATCAAAATAGATTTGATTTGTTTGTTTATTTGTTTGTTTGTCTACTTTTCTATGTAAACATTTATTTTTCAAAATATAAGATTTCCTTCACAGCATGACTGCAATAGATCTGTTTCTTTATCTAATTATATAATCTATATTTATGTAAATATATGATAACGGTATTTGTTTGTTTTAATTGTAGGTACTATTTCCATCACAACAAAATAGATTTGTTTGTTTGTTTATCTGCTTATCTATTTTTCTTTTTAAATATATGATGAATGACCATATTTATTTATTTGTTTGTTTGTTTGTTTGTTTGTTTATCTGCTTATCTATTTTTCTTTTTAAATACATGACAAATGACCGTATTTATTTATTTGTTTGTTTGTTTGTTTATCTGCTTATCTATTTTTCTTTTAAAATATATGACGAATGACCGTATTTGTTTGTTTGTTTGTTTGCTTACTTGTGTGCTTGTTTGTTTTTTATTCTAGTTTGTAGTCACTTTTTTTATTTTGATTTCTTTACATTGTTGCCACAACAGAATCTAAACAGAATGACATAATTCATGTTCATTTATTTGTTTGTTTGTTTTGTTTGTATTTGGTTATTTATGGTTCCATCACATTTATATAGCCCATCATAACAGCATCTAAACAGATCCGTTTCCTTGTTCCTTTAAATACATAAATGAACAAATGAGAAGAATTATGGCGTTTGTTTGTCATTTAATGTCTAATTCTAGTTTCCTCTATTTCTTTTCAATTTCTTTCTATTTCTGTCACAGCAGCATTTAAATACATTTGTTTGTTTTTTTTTGTTTGTTTGTTTGCAATGATGTATTTTATGAATTAGTAATTAAGTAATTTTTAAATCTATATTTGTGTACCTTTTTTTTTAACCTCATTATTTATGCTTATTTCTGCACTTGTTTTGGGAAGGATTTACATGTAATTCTAACTGACAGTATTGTAGTGTTTAGGAACCCCTCTCAGGTGTCTTGTTTCTAACTGAACTGAACTGATGGGTGTTTAAACCGGATCTCCTGCAGTTCTCTGTCTCAGACACTAGGTGGTGATGTCGGAATGAAAATGCCAGCAGTGGCATCCCTATATTAATATATAGTACTCTATCATTAAGGATTCCAGGTAGAACCCTTTTAGAATGCTAAAAAGCCCTTTCCTTTAGAGAGTTCTTTAAAAGTTCCTTAAGGGCTTTCAGCATCCTAAAAGAGATCTACTTGGAACCCTTTATAATAGGCTTCTGTGCATTAAGAAAATGTTTTTTATCCGCAATAATTTGGAGTCTTCAGGCCTTGACCTCAAACTGATCTTCTGCATGACCCATTCCAACAGCACCACCTGGTGTCTGGGTTCTGATGAGATGGTGGGGTTCGGTACGGATTTTACACAGAAACTTTAAGGGTTCCTCCAGACGAACCACTGAAGAGCTGTGAAGGGTTCCGAATTTAATGAGTGTGTAAAAAGGCGGTAAATGGAAGAGGTTCAGTCAGTGTGTGTTCAACTTTTATAATCATAATGCACTTTATCTATCTATCTATCAATCTGTCTATCTCTCTATCTATCTATCTATCTATCTATCAATCAATCAATCAATCAATCAATCTGTCTCTCTCTCTCTCTCTATCCATCTCTCAATCAATCAATCTGTCTATCTATCTCTCTCTCTATCTATCTATCTATCTATCTATCAATCTCTCTCTCTCTCTCTCTCTATCAATCAATCAATCAATCTGTCTCTCTCTCTGTCTATCCATCTCTCAATCAATCAATCTGTCTATCTATCTCTCTCTCTATCTATCTATCTATCTATCTATCAATCTGTCTCTCTCTCTCTCTATCTATCAATCAATCAATCAATCAATCTGTCTCTCTCTCTCTCTATCCATCTCTCAATCAATCAATCTGTCTATCTCTCTCTCTATCTATCTATCAATCTGTCTCTCTCTCTATCCATCTCTCAATCAATCAATCTGTCTATCTATCTATCTATCTATCAATCTGTCTCTCTCTCTATCCATCTCTCAATCAATTAATCTGTCTATCTATCTCTCTCTCTATCTATCTATCTATCTGTCTCTCTCTCTCTCTGTCTCTCTCTATCTATCAATCAATCAATCAATCAATCTGTCTCTCTCTCTCTATCCATCTCTCAATCAATCAATCAATCTGTCCATCTCTCTCTCTCTATCTATCTATCTATCTATCAATCTGTCTATCTCTCTCTCTCTCTCTCTATCAATCAATCAATCAATCAATCTGTCTCTCTCTCTCTATCCATCTCTCAATCAATCAATCAACCTGTCTATCTATCTATCTCTCTCTCTCTCTATCTATCTATCTATCTATCAATTTGTCTATCTCTCTCTATCTATCTATCTCTCAATCAATCAATCAATCAATCTGTCTCTCTCTCTCTATCCATCTCTCAATCAATCAATCAACCTGTCTATCTCTCTCTCTCTCTCTCTCTATCTATCTATCTATCAATTTGTCTATCTCTCTCTATCTATCTTTTTCTCAATCAATCAATCAATCAATCAATCTCTCTCTCTCTCTCTCTCTCTCTCTCTCGATCAATCAGTCAACCAAGCTATCTATCTGTCTATCTATGTTTTAGTAATCCTGGTAAGGGTCGTGGTAATATTACTTGTTTGTTTGTTTGTTTGTTTGTTTGTTTATAGTTTTCACATAAATCAGGTGGTTTGTGAAGTTTTTCTCTCCTGCTATATATCTGTGTAAAATATCTGAAATACTGCTGTATGCCTCTCTCTGTTCAATAACACACTAATGCTGCTGCTGTTGTTGTTGTTGTTGTTGTTGTTGTTCCAGTAGAAGCGGATCTATTTCTGCAA